>NW_005843318.1:166827-195592 GCF_000455745.1 Alligator sinensis | reverse complement strand
TTTGTTGTTGTTGCCTCAGTTTCCCCACGTGAATGCTTTTCAGTATTTTGTAGTTTCACTTATCCTTTAAGGGCGTTGAGATCTTCTGATGAAAGATGGCTTTAGGAGTACATAATAATAATTTTACAAAATACTTATTGAGTATGTAAATGGTTTAATTGGAAGGAAGATGGCTGTTCCTCTTAGCTGGTCTTTTAGGAAATATAGCAATAACACCAGATAGAATCTGACAAAATATACAAATTGGCTATAGATTAAATGGAAAAAAGCAAGAAAAGGCTGAAGTATCTTTACGTTCCAGTGAAGTTCTAAGTGGCTTAAAATTCAAAACCTGTTGAACCTGTTGATAAAATATAGATGTCAGATCCCTATTGTGTACAGTTCGTGTGTTGCTACCAACTTTATTTCATTTACCTAGTGACAGTGTTTGTTTTCTCAGGACTTGCCTTTAAAACAGCGTTTCACTTGCCAACTCCCAACCAAAGCATCAACAAATGAGAAATTACTGTGGACTAGATTATGCTGTGGCTTTAGGCTGTTGTGCCATGGGTTCTGTGGGAGGAGAGGAACAGAAAGGAGCAAGAAGTCTTGGTCCATTCAGGGAGATTGAACAAGGGCCAAAGAAGAGAGGATTGCAGCCCTAGCCTACTTCCATAGAGCTGGATGGCCAGTTTAAATAAACTGCCTAGTTTAAAGATAGAGACTGACTTCATTTTATAATTGATAACTAAGATTTTTTCCAAGTCCAGTCTGACTACCTGCCCAAAAGTGACTCATTTCTTCCTGACTTTATCAGTTAGTGGTTAACTTATGACCTAAGGCAGGTGTGTCAAACATATGGCCTGAAGACTGGATCAAGCTTACAGAGCCAAGTCATGTGGCCCATGGGGCTCTCTGAAGGGCCAGTAATTCATGAGTAGGGTAAGTGGGGTCAGGGTCCACTCCTGAAACGTGGGGTATGGAACCCCTGTAAGGGATATGCTTCTGCACCTCCCAGTGCCATGGACATGAGTGACAACTGCATTAACTCCCATGGTTTCCTATTGCCACTAATTCTCTCCCCTCTGCACTGCCACCATGCCACCACCTGCGAGGGTGTGGGAATGGGACAGATGCTGAAAAAGCTAGTCCATGTTCTTTTGTATGCCAAGGTAAATTCAAAACAGGAAGAGTAGGTCATCAGAGAATGTAGGCCTTTTCAGTCTCATTATCTTTGCAAGGGAAACAAACCTGGGCCCATTCCACTAGAGGGTGTGTTAACCTTTTAGTACCCTGAGGGGAGGGAATTATTTATTGCCATTTCATAGATCAGGGAACAGAAACATGGGGTAAATTAAATGACTTATCCAGAGTCACACCTGGAGTCTTCCCCAGTCTAGTGCATATTCACTAGACCCTCTTTCTGAGTTATTAGTTCTTCTTTTTCAACCTATTCTGTAAGGTGAAGAGAGGGGAAAAGCCATTTAAAAATAATTGCCAGTACATTTAGAAACATCTAAAACTTATATTGGCAATTTATGACATTCACAGGTGGTTATAGAGTCAGATACTCCAGATGGATTTTAAAAGGCTTGATCATTTTGTGCCTATTATTAGCACAAGTAGTAACACAAATTCAGATAAGGTTTATCATATCTGACTGGGCATAAGTTGATCACATGCGGGAGTCCAGGAGGATTTTTTCTAGACACAATATTGCTAAATTATCTCGCTGCTTTATTGGCATGAGTGGTTTGTTTATCTTTCTTCTGAAGAAAGTGTGAGGGGGAGCAAGACACTGCACTCCATAAACCAGTGTTTTATTCTCAGGTGAAGCAAGAACAGGTTGCTACAAGCAAACAGCTACACGAAAAAAGTGAAGTTCTGAGAAAGAGGGAATCTTTTCAAAGAACTCTTCTGTTGTCTGGAGCCTTGATAGTCCTCCACACCTTTTTCATCCTTTTGGAGCCTTCAGAGCAGCAGGATGGTAGCAGAAAACATTGACTACTGTCTGCAAAAAAAACAAAAACAAAACCAAGAGAAAACAAAAAATGCAAACAAAACCAAGGAGAAAGACAAACGGGATAGATGCCTGAGACTGGTCATATATGCATTGACTTTGAAGCCTTATCATTTCATCTACTTATGTGTAAGAGAGGAGTGACCACTCTGCTAAAGCCTCCCACTAGTTTTCATGGCACTGGCCCCAAAAAGGCGTTCATTTTTAGAGGTAGAAATTCACAAGGAATTTCTACCACTAGAAATACTTCTGGGAGAGGGAGCAGTACAGGTGTTCAGCCTGCAATTGCCCCTTCTCCCCTGCTCTCTGTGTCTTTCCTAGGCTGGGGATCATTCTGGGGAAGGTACAGGGAGCAGCTCCTTCCAGAGGGAGTTCATAGCAAGGCAAGCCTGCTTGCATCTACTGATGCATCTCAAGCAAGACCCAGTATGTCATCCTCCTACTGTACTTGGCCTTGGTGAGGCCGCAGCTGGAGTACTGCATCCAGTTATGGGCTCCACAATTTAGAAAGGATGTGGAAAGAGTCCAGAGGAGAGTCATGCGCATGATCAGAGGGTAAGAAAACAGACTTTATGAAGAGAGGCTGCGAGCTACGGGACTCTTCAGCTTGGAGAAGCATAGGCTCAGGGGGGACTTGGTGTCAGCCTATAAGTACATAAGGGGTGTGCATCAGGATCTGGGGGATCACCCGTTCACCAGAGCGTCCCATGGGATGACAAGATCCAGCAGTCACAATCTCCTACAAGACCATTTTAGGCTGAACATAAGGAAAAACTTCACTGTCTGAGTCCCCAGGGCCTGGAACAGACTCTCCCCAGAGGTGGTGCAAGCACCTACTCTGGACACTTTCAAGAAACATTTGGACACTTATCTTGCTGGGATCCTATGACCTTAGCTGACTTCCTGCCCCTTGTGCAGGGGTCTGGACCTGATGATCTTGTGAGGTCCCTTCCAGCCCTAATGTCTATGAAATCTATGAAGCCTTCTGCTGCTTCCCAGTCTAGGGAACCAGCCTGTTCCCTGGACTAGGCAATGCTTAGTCTGGGGAAGAGGAGGGGGAGCAGCAAGCAAAGTGCCCAGCCCCAGGCAATCCCCACTGCCCCACTTCCATGATGGATCAGACCAGGAGGGGAACATACGTTCATTCTTGCAAGAGAAATGCTTGCAAGGCAGATCATCGAAGCTGAAACCTGGAGGATTTTTCCCAGAAGAAAAAATTGTTTTGCTAGAGAGAAATTGAGTGAATGCTTGTTTACTGGTCACTTCTCCCAGGACAGTGATTCTTCCATTAGAAATGGCCACTGGGGTTTTTGTTTGTTTTGTATTGGTGGGGGTGGAGTGTTAAGAAACATGGGCTCCTCTGAGTATATCACATCGGTGCCCCAGTCCATGTGAAACCTGCAGACTTTATTCTAATATTCATAACTTTTTTGTGGTTGGTTCTAATTGAACAGGAGATCACCATCTTCTCTGCAACTGTGAGCTCCCTCAATAGCTAGGTTCTACTGTAATCAGCCTGACCAGTAAAAAAAAAAGAGTAAGTTCTGGAACTTGCAAAGAATCTGACCCCAGACTACTGAAGATGCTCTTGAGAAAAGGCAAAAAGTATTATGTATCTTACTACGTTTTAAACTGTAAACTGCATATGTCATGGCTTTCCTTCCAATAGGTTGTATGTCTCTGGTCCATGTATACACACAGCTCTAATTAATCTACTTGAAACTCTACTTAATCTGCAAGTTGGAAAGAAAGAGATTATTTTATAGTTAAATACTTGAGATGCACTCTTGTGTGACAGTGATGGAGCCTTGGAAACACCTGGGCAGTGAAAATGCCAGTCCTCACAATTGAATGCCATCTTTTTGGCAGTCTTTGTAAAGATGTTCCATGAGTGAAAGGCTTCTGTAAACTAAGGAGTGTTGGTTGTAGCTGTGTTGGTCTAAGGACATAAGCAGCCAAGGTTCTTTGGGTAGATGTAATATCTTTTATTAGACCAGTTAAATAGTTGGAAAAATTGTTCTTTGCAAGCTTTCAGGCACAAACACCCTTCTTCAGACTTCCTATGCTTGAAGAAGCATTTGTGCCTGAAAGCTTGCAAAGAACAAATTTTCCAACTATTTAATTGGTGTAATACAAAAGCCAAAGAACCATATCTGGAAACTAAGTTAACTTTTGACCTTTTGAGGGATGGATCAGGTTTGCAGGGGATGAAGCAAGGGTAGGATAAGGAATCCTGTAGTACCACTACCTGAGCAGTATCTGCTTTTGTAGATTCAAAATCAGGTAGGCCTCACAGCTGTATTTGGCATCTCCCTTGTACCCTTGGCTTATTTATTTGAATATGGAAGTGAATTAAAAAGAAGGAAGCTTCAATTACAATGTTGATCTCTCTCCATAGAGCTAAAATGAATAGTAGTTAGACACACCCATGATGTTCCATTATTTGGATGCTTTTCCAAAATGTTTGGATCAGAAGTTTTTGTCTAGGTTATTTTTAACAATAGCCAGCCAATAGTGATTTGTAATCTGAACTAATGGTCAGAAGTAGGTCTGTACTAGGATGCAGCTGTGATAATCCAAAAAGTCACCCCTGGGGCTTTCTTCTGGGTTTTATACTGCAGCCTCCCTCCCCGCTCCCCCA
Source organism: Alligator sinensis (assembly GCF_000455745.1). Lineage (NCBI taxonomy): Eukaryota > Metazoa > Chordata > Crocodylia > Alligatoridae > Alligator > Alligator sinensis. The sequence goes on along the minus strand of NW_005843318.1, from coordinate 190,952 downwards.
GTATGTTATCAGTATATCTTTCATTCAAACAGTATAGTTAATTTACTAGACTGAGGAGTGGTATAAATATCAGGCTAATATTTTATACTGCTATTTCGCACTGAACCGTCACTACCAATTATGCAAAAACAAAAAAACCTTTTATTGTTGAAAGGTGGCAGCCTTGTGGGCTATTTGTAAAGGATATACATAGACTATAAAATGTGCTCTTAACATATTTACAACAGGTGAAATGTTTGTGAAGCATTTAAAATGGGGCAGTGTAGCGAATGTGCATGGGAAACAAAATGTATATATCTTACCATCCTTTTAGTGTGGAGGAAAAAAATTACCTATAAGCAATAGAATTAAAATGAAGAATAAATAGCTTTGTTCTTTTAAATATTTTTGAGGTCTGTAGCCCTTATTTTTACTTTTGAGATTTTTGTACCCTGTACTGGACAGACAGAATGATGGATGGACATGCGCATGCAAAGAGGTAACATTAAGAGTAGGGAGGGAACTCTTACTTTGTCAGATGCTTAGGCACTCAGAAACTTTTCATCTTCTAACCATGAAAGGGTCATGAGATCAGTTGAGTACCATTGTGCAGTGGTCATTAGCAAGTCCATTTGATTTTCCCTAGAGAACAAGTAGGTAATCATTAAAGATTAGTGTTCAAGAAGGGCATGGTTTGAGGTGCAAGGTTAATGCATTCTCTTCATTTTATGTTATCTTATTTTTATCAATGTGATTGCTAAATAGCATTAAGATTTGTTTCCAGAGACAAACATGACTTTCCTTCTATACTCGGTACACCAATACAGAGACTGAGGTAGTAAATTACTTTTAAATTACTTTCCTGTTCTTCTGGTGCAGGTAGGATTAATATGAACTAGTTCCTCAAATGTGTGCAAAGTGCAACTCTTTAAAAACATAAAATGGGTATTTATGTGGTGTACCCAACAAAATATACACAGTGGTGTATATATATTGGATTTGCCAAAAGGCCTTGGAGATTCAAAATGCATAAATAAATGTACGTGTTTCTTTTTTCTTACTTTAGTTGCTAATATATAATATATAGAAAGCGTAACATTTTAAAAATATAACCTAACAGGGACTTAAAGCATATTGTCTTTTTCCCATTGCTAACTTCCCTGATCCAGCAGCCTTTGAAGAAGTTATTGATGCTCGTCTCCAGTACTGTTTACATGCAGGCATCTGCAATTTTAAGCAACATCATAGAAGTGCAAAGGAAGAGGATAAAAGATGTCAGCTGAGGCAGAAAACCTACTTTATTGAAACCTTTGATAACTAAAGTCCTAAAGACATTTTACTCGGCTGTCCCAAAGAGAAAAACGGCTTGTCCTGAACTGGTTGAACTTTGAGGCTGCTGTAATCTAGGGCTCAGTCCTGCGAAGATGCTGTGAACACTCTGGCCCTGACCCTTAGGCCAGGCTAATCGTGCTCATGCTGTGTGCGTGTTTAAGTGTCTTCCTGTACAGGAGCTAGAGAGCATCGTTAGGATCAAGCCTTGGCAAGATACTTTGAATATTCAACAACTTTTGTGAATGTGGCTGTGTATGGGATTGTCTGGTTTGATTTGAATTTTGTTTTTTATTCACTGTGTAAAGTAAAAGGAGCAAGACCTGTTAATTAAGCTGCTCTGTAATTGTCAAGTAAATATTCTTTGCACTTCTCATCTAAGGATCTCAAGGTGCTTTACAAAGAATTTGTTCTTGTCTTCTCTCCATTAGATAGGTATTTGTCCCTAGTATGTTGGCAAACTGAGTTTCAGAAGAGGGAAGTGATGTGGACACGCAGCAAGTCAGTGCTGAGAGGAGTGCAGTTTTCTCTTCTCTGAGATTCATATTACCATATTTAGCCACATCCAGGATGATCTTGAATTTAAGATTCCCCCTCCCTCCCCCCCACCCCGATAACTAGATTCAACACATGGAAAAATGTAGTTGTATCCCAAGGTCCAAAGGTCAGAACTGTGCCTCATATCCCTGACTCTGTTCTTTACCTTTCATTATAACCCATGTCTGGAGCTGGGCCAGTACCTTGTTTTCCTTTTCACTCCTGAAAACCAGAGATGCAAACATATTTTAAATATGGGTTAGATTTAATTTTGGGAGAAGAGTATATAATTAGTAATTTAAAATTATAATGTGCTTTAATTTCAGCCAGAATATTTTGAAAACATTTGTAAACACAGATATAGCAGTCAGGCAAAAGGTAGGGTAGGGAGGTACCTTAGAACAAGGGTGGGCAAAATATAGCCTGCAGGCCAGATCTGGCCCATGAGGCCATTCTATCCAGCCCGCGGGGCCCCTAAAAAAATTTATAAAATTAATATCTATCTGCCCTTGCTTCCTGTCAAAAATGACAGGAACCAAGGGCAGTAGGACCCAGGGGAAGCCCAGTCGGATCCCACAACAGCAGGGCCTCCCTGGCCCTGCCCCCTCCAGCTGGGGCTTCTGGCCTGGGACCACATGGCTGCCCCGCACTGGAACCTCGGGGAAGTGGGGGCGGGAAGGGCAGGGGAGGGCCCTGGGAAAGGAAGCCCGGAGCTGGCACAGAGCCCAGGCTGGCAGTGGGGCTGGGTTACAAGGTGGTGCTGAGCGCGGGGGGCGGGGGGAAGGCACCCCCTCGCCTGCCCCCTGCCTGGCGCCCTGCATTGCAGCCACTTGTAGCCCAGCTGGGGCTGCCTGTGCCTGCTCCAGACAGCCCCACGTGGGCTGCGAGAGGCTGAAGCAGGGAGCGCTGGCCATGGAGCAGGCGAGGGGCCGGTTTTCCCCGCACTCAGCACCAGCTTCTTCCCTGCCGGTGAGCAGGGGTCGGTGCTGTGCGCTGCCCCCCAGCCTGTACCACAGGGCTGGGGGGCAATGGGAGTGAGCGGGCAAGGAGCCAGCCGGAGCACAGGGCCTGCACCCGTGTCCCAAGGCCAGTGCTGGCGAGGCCCAGAGCAGGGTGGCAGGAGTGTGGGGTCCCAGCCGGCAGGGGCTCTATGGAGCCGGGCCAGATCCCCCCTCTCCCTGCTGATGCAGCTCAACCTGGCTCCACAGACCTCTACCAGCCTTGGCACCACAGACCCCTGCCGCTTTGGGCCCCACCGGTGCTGGCCCTGGGACATTGGTCCCAAGATGGTGAGAAGGGGGTAGGGCACCTGTCAGGGGGTGGGGCTACCCATGCGGCCCTTGACAGCCTGCCAAAACGCGTAAGCGGCCCTCTGCCCAAAATAATTCCCCACCCCTGCCTTAGAAGCTAATTGTTTCAGAGACTAACTGGTTAATCTCTTAAGGTGCCACCCTCTCCTACCTTTTGCCTGACTTCAGACTAACCAGCTAATCACCTCCCTTCTCATGGAGGACACAGTGGTGAGAAGCTATTTTTGGCCATTCAAAACCTTACCTGTTCAGAATTTACAATTCAGCCATGGGCTGAGCAGCACATATGCAACTATAGCTTAGTATTGAGAGTGCTCTGCTGGAAGGGGGAGATGGGAGGAATGCAGAGTGTCAGTCCCTGCTTCAGGATTGTTTCTGTGCTTTATCCAGTGGCTGTTCATTGTAGAGCACATAACCAGGCCCCGCTCCCTGGACTGCCTCCCAGCAGAGCGCCTTACCTTCAAGGCTCCCTCTCTTCTGATCCCTTCAGTCTTGGGGATCTTTCTGCCTAGCGGCACAGCTTAAACAGGAGGGTTTAAACAAGGCACTGTGCCAGATCCCATGTTCCTGGGTGCCTCCATGCTGAGTCTAGTATACCACCTGGCAGCGAGGGACCTGATACGATGCCTCTTAAGCAGTGAGGGGCGCATTATGGAGGCATCTAGAAGCAGAGTACATGGTGGTGAGAGACTGGGCGTGCAGGCATGCTTCCTGTGTGCTGCCTCCTGCCCACCTGCATTTTTAACTGATAGTTGATTCTAAGATTAGGTTTTGTCCCCCCACCCCGCCATTTAATGAATGTATTGGAATCCAGAAAATGCAGTACATTTTTTAAACACTGATGTTACTCTTTTTCCCTTTCTAGCGATTAGATTATGGAATAGTAGAAACCACCCTACTGAACTATAAATGCCATTGAGCTGCAAAATAGCAAGATCAGATTCCGTTGTACTCCTAATTCTGTTGAATTAGTCACAGGCTTTCGGATCAGGTTCAGGAGTCCATATTTTCCTACAACATTTGAAATACTTATTTCATTGAGCCCAAGTGTTGATAGTCCTCCAGTGCCTTCTATCAGTTTCCCAAAAGTCATGTGTTCTATGTGGCTTGTATAAAACAGGTTTGGTACCATACAATACAAAAGATAAAGAAAGTACTACATCTTTTTTGTTAGGGAAAATATTTCAATTATAAAGTCAAAGTTACAAATAGAATTCAAGAAAATCCAGGAAACCCCAGAATAAGATATGCCTCATAATCCTCTCTCATAATTATGTGGTGTGCTTTTATAGGTATGTTCTATAATACTTGCATTTGTTAAATACTGGATGAAAAGGGAAAACGTTTTCTCTTGGGTAATGGAACTTACTGTGTGCTGGTTCTGTAGTGTCAAAATATTCTAAACCAACTGCATGTTAGGTTTATCCTGATAATAGTATGACAGTAAAGTTTTGTTTAGTTTTTAAATACAAATTTAATGTCCCATTCTTCTAATGACCTAATTTTTATGTAAAGGAATCTGTTACGTGATTAGTCATATTGGGTAAATATGTTAGTTTTAGGGAAAGCCTTTCTCTAAAGTGGACAACTGAGCAATGTTGTGCCAAAATATAAATTGCTATAATTAGAAATTAAGTACAGATTATTTTGTGGCCAGCATTATTAAAAGTCTAACTGGAAATAAACCAGGCTCTTTGAGGGCCCCTAAATACCTTTGTTTCATATCAAGAAAAAGGTTGATATTGACCCTAAAAAAGAAAATGGCCATCCATTGACCTAGGATTCATCTGTATTTCTGAATAAACGCATTTATTGTTAGAGAACTATAAAAGGTTAAAAATACTAGATGCTAATTTTTTCTTTTCTTTTTCCTGCTGTATATTCTCAATTTAACAGTATTTTGGAGAAAAGGATTATTCCAGAAAGAATGAAAAGACTAAGAATTAAAACCTCTTCCCAAACCCAGTTCTTTGTCTCACAGAGATATTGTTGCTAGGACTGTCCACCCTTCTCTATTAATAATGATTCAGAGGAATTAAAAAGCAGCTCATCCTAGTAGCATTCAACATTGCTCCCTATGAAGACTGCGCAGCAGTCCTCCCAAGAACTATGCCAGGTCTCTTAGTTGCTGTGTGTATGATTAGGACTGGCATGCAGTAGTGCAAAATAAGGATTGTCAATGTTTTAATGGAAAATATACTTTAAATCTTCAGTTTATGGTCTGAGAACTTTGTATCTGCTCTTTGGTCTCTGTAGTGATGGGCTTTCAAACAATTTATTAAGGAGAAAAAATGTTGCCCTAATGGGTTTTTCTTTTGTATTTGTTTAATAATTATTACAAATTGTTTGCTTTATTTTAAATTGATCTACTTCACATTAATGGTTTCTTGATAATTCATTGGTTTTTAGTCTTTTTTTATTTAAGAAGAAAGGAAGTAAGTAGTACTAAATTGGATTTCTTTGCATACGATACACCACTTCTTGGCATTGAAGGTTTTTTTTTTTTTTTAAATTTGGGCTGGCAAAACAACTAAAATCTGTAAATGAAACATCTCTAAACATGTCTTTGCTGCAGAGTTGATGCATGTTCTAACTGAGGTTTTGTCCCAAACCACTCTAGTCCTTTGCACAGAGAAACCTCTAACCCAAGCAGTTTAAGCCCAGGCTAGCAGACATTTTTGAGAATTTCAGCAGGTCGAGCCCAGGTTCTGCCTCATTCTGCTTCCACAGCATGCCTGTCTTGCCACAAGGACGCAGGCTCATTGAGCCCAAGTGTTGATAGTCCTCCGGTGCCTTCTCTCAGTTTCACTTGGGCCTATATTCTTTCACTCTACTTCTCTGCTTTGCAGTGGGGATGCTTCAATAGCTCTAGGCAAGCATGAGAACAGAAAATGGAAGGGTTCTCTTTGTGCATAGAGTACAATTCCTGGGTATTTCTGGTTCCTTCATCACAAAAATGCTTTCTAAGACTGACTAAGCTCCATCTTAGGAGTACTTAGTTATATTTTGTCTTCTCTAATATTCAGAAACTGTTTCAGATCCTTGCTGCTCAAACAGAGATCTTTTAAAATCCAGACCAACTTTTTCATGGCCTGTTTATACCCATTTGTTCTTGTGCTACCATTGTCATTCAGCTTGTATAGTTCTTGCCTCCCTGGTGTATTGAAAGCGAACCCTCATTTTGCTAAGCAAAACAAGCCAAGTTGTTTTATCTCCCCTTTTAAGTTAAAGTCTAATCCCGTTTTTTCTAATAACACCTCTTTGTACCTGTTACAGTATGTCTGTACCCTTCTTGAATATGGATGACTAGAATTGCAGAATGAGACCTTACCAGCACCTTGTACAATGCCATTAAAACTTCCCTGCCTTCTGACTGATGTATCTTTCTTTTTCACAACTGCAGTCCATTAACAGTTCATATGCATCTCTCATTAGACTACTGCACGTTTTTAATTCCAAGGGGATATCTTTTTCCCCATTTAACCTCTTAAAATTGAGTATGAGGTGATGGGGTGGAGGGTAGGCAGCTGCTGTGGCTCTGGCTCTAGTTCCATGGCCACTGCCCACCCCCAACTCCCCTACAGCCTTTCTTCCACATCTCCCTGGTGCAGCCATGGGCACAGAGCACGTATTTGCTCTGGCCTTGGCCTGACCCCATAGCAACTGCATGGAGGGCAGCAGGTAGGGGAGCATAGGTTTTAAAGGAGACACAACACTGTGGGGGCAGCAGGCATAGGGGGTGGGCAGGAAGGAGCAAAGTATGGGGGTGCAAGGGGCAGGGATCAAGTTCCACCACCTGCCTCCTCCATTGCTTGCCTGACCACCCTACCCTTTACTACCTCCCCATCCTCTGCTTATATATATATATATATATATATAAAATATTTCCACGTATAGAATCTAATTATGGGGGGTGGGGTCCTTAAATTCAGGGTTGTCTTGGATTCAGGTAAATATGGTAATATACCCAGAGTCTCCTGTGGTTCAGTGATAGAATCCTTGTCTGTCACACAGGAGACCTGGGTTCAATTCCCAGACACTTATACAATTACAGCAATGGAGGCGGCAAACGTCTGGACTCAGTCTGTCCTTCGGATTCTGCCTAAAGAGGGAATGGAAGGTCTGGACAGCCTCCACTCCTCAATGCTCCTGCCTAGGCATATGCGTCAAAGGTCTGGCTGACTTCTCACGCATACACCATGATTCAAAAGGATTGGTAGTTGCCAAATCATGTGATAACATAGCCAGGTTTTCAGGAATTTCCAACAAGTGGCCCCTGGGTTTACTCCAGATTTTCTGTCTCTGATTATGGTCTAGTGGTTGTATGTTGGAAGACTTTCCCTGTAGTGCCAATGGTTGAGCCATTTGTTGATCTTCATTATCTTGTCCTTCTCTTCTGACTAAAAGAATTCCATTGACTATCACTTGAGCTTGTACTTCTCTAAATATCTTCCCTAGCCTGGCATTGTCTGGGTTTACTCTATAATGAAAACACATCCTATAGGTTTATCCCTGTTGTACAGTCTGTTACAAAGTCTAGACCCCTCTTTACAAATTAAGGCTTAATTGGGCTTAATTGGCATTGTATGAGCCTTGTGTGCAAAAAGGCATATTTTCACATTGCACAAGTGCCTCCTGCCATCCAGTTTGTAAAGCAACACTTCCATTCTGGCTCATTATGGTCATGACCAGTAAGTGGGCTAAAATGAGAAACCAAAAAAGAGATGATGTCCCCAGGTAGGGGTAACATGAACCCTAAAGTGGATAACTGGGAGAAGAAGAAAGAGGTATATTGGCTCCTTGCCACTGCCCATTAACATTTAAAAAGCTTTTACATGTGAAGCAGATGGGTCAAACTACAAAATTCTCAAATTCTGCTGTGTAAGATCATGTATGGCTGTGATTCTTGACCAGCGCAGATGAGTAAAAGATGATATAGCAGACCTTTTTGCCCCTGAATTTTCCCTTATGGCCAATGTTCCCTCTAAGGAGTAGCGGTCCATGAGCACGCCGCCTCGTTCTGGCATAGAACACTTATAGAAGGGGGTGGGGGCTGGGTGCTGGAGCTGAGGGGCTGCACTCCCCCGCGTGGGGAGTGGAGCACTTCTCCGGAGCCGGTGGAACCCATGCCAGCCCCCGCCCCAGCCTCCATCAGTGCCTTGCTTCATCTCCAGGAGGAGCCGCTGCCTGCCCCAGGACACTGCTCCACTCCCCAGCCCTGACGCCACATGCCTCCTTGCTCGCCGAGGTGATGCGGGGGAGGGAGCAGTGTCCCGGAGCTGGTGGAGCCTCACTTGGGGCAGGCAGCGGCTGGTGAGGCAAGGCAGGGATGGAGGCTGGGGGGGGGGGCTGGTGCAGGCTCCACTGGCTCTGGGGGAGTGCTCCACTCCCCTGCCCTGATGCTAGGGAGCAGAGCACTTCCCCAGAGCCAGCAGAGCCTGCACCAGGCTCCCACCCCCAGCTCTCCTGGTGCATGACCTTGAAAAGGCTGTGTGCGGCCACACTTTTAGTTGTGTGCAGCTGCGCACGTGCACACCTTAGAGGGAACCTTGCTTATAGCCATACACAATTTGACTAGTGCCTTCTCCCCACAACACTTATTCCTAATTCACTTTACACACATGAGATTGGGGACATATGGAATCATCCAGCATCTGTTTACAGAACTGAATTGATTTTCTTATCTCTAAACATTGAAGGATGAACATTCAGCACCATGCATGGGGAAAAAGTGAAAAATTCAGCCCTCAATCATAGATTTTCTTCTTTTTTTAGATCTGCTGTCTGTTTCAGTCTGTTTCTTTCAAGATTTTTATCCTGCACTCACTATGGTGTACATATCATCTTTTTTTTTTTTTCAGCTGATGTTATTCTTTACTGCTGAGATCAAACGTGATGATGACATTTTCTGTTTCAAGCAGATTCCCAAACAGATTAACCTGCTTCATGAATTTGGCCATGTAGAAAATCTGTCGTGGAATTCGGGGTGGGGAAAAAGAGAGGGGATAAAAGAAAGATCTAATCTTTTACTGTTTATATCCTTTTAGTTCATTAATAAAATGATGTTGTTACTGGATGGGAATGATGTGTAGTCCAACAACAATACAAATTTTACAATGAAGATGAGCAGGAGACAGGTTTCTGCTATCAGTGTTCCATATTGTTTAAAGACAGACTGTCAGTCTTTTCAGGATGATTTTCACAATTGCTCATTTGGCAGCATTGCAAATGAACGTAGGAACTTGCCATACTGGGAAAGATTAATGGTCCATCTAGTCTGGTATCTTCCCTCTGCAGTGTCTTAAACTGGAACCTTCAGAGGAATGGAGAAAACCACCACAATTACCAGGCCAGCTGTGTATTGCTATATAACAGTGGTGGAACATTTTCTTCCTGACCTCTCTGGCAATGAAGCTTTTATGATTTTTATTCCAGCTCTTGTAGTCTAATTGCATATGTTGCTGTTGAAATTTGTCTAATCTTTTTTCTTTTTTTACCAAGCACCTGATTCTGCGCTTCTTGCTTGTTTTCAGTAGCACTCGCACAAATAGTCCCATCTACTTCAAGTAAGTGCTACTCAACCTTATTAAATATTGAGCCTGTTTCTGCAATAATATCCTACAGTAAAGAGCTTTACAGGCTGCTTATAGTTGTCTAAAGGTATTTCCTTGGACCTGGTTTATTTATTGCTGTCCTCCTCTTCTGTCATTGGACAAGGTAACTAAGACAACCTTATTGGCTTTTCACTATGTTAATCATTCTATGTAACTATGACTTATCTTGATTTCTTTGCTTTTCACACTTAACAATTTTCATGTGGTAGAGGAGGCACGTCTAATAACAGGCACGCTGGGCAGAGAAGCTGTGACTTGGTCTGTTGCAACTGAACAAGCCTCAGGGCAAAAGATGCTGAGGGTATTGTTACTTCTGCAGCATTGTGCTGTAGCAAACTGATCATATTGAGAAGATAAAGATCCATCAAGTACAGGAAGGTAGGCTTCATTATGCATTGGGGCAGTGAACTGGGTACTTGAGGCTGTGGAGAAGGAAGGAGATGGATTGGAGTTGGAAAGTTTGGTACGGTGCAAAAAAAATGCAGCCTTCCTAGAGAATAGGAATATCAGTGGCAGAGTACAGTGGAGAAAGCTAATGTGGAGGTAGATGAAGCTGAAGGTCCCAGTGAAATCCTTTAGAAAAAGCTTTTTGCTTTAAAAATAGTTAAAATAAAAGGAAAGAAGTTTCATTATTTCCAGTCTCTTCAGATGTTATGATGTGGCACAAAGGTGTACAGGGGGAGCAGTATGTTACTAACTTTTATTTTTTGCATGAGTTGGGAGAAGGGTAACTTTTTAGAAGTACTTTGGTCCTTGTGCATTTCGTTGAACTGGGAAAGTTAAATTAAGCCTTGAATCTGCCAATACTGTCACCAAAAGGTTTCTACTGACATCAGTGTGCTTTCAACCAATGCACAGATTCACTTGTGTACATAAAAGTTTGTAGGATTGAGCCCTGCAGTACCTAAAAACTGGCCTTTTGTGTCCATTTTTAGGCATCTGTTTATAAATAGATTGGGTTTTTAGCAGCAATAAACACCAACAACTTCTGTGCATCCATTGAAGCAGCAGTCAACTGACTGATGGGTTTACTTGTTGCTGTAGGTATTCTGTCTCTCTGAAAATTGGGGTGCTTTAGGTTTAGGTGCCCATAAATAGGTTTAAGTACCTCTCTCCCCTCATCTGAGCTTGGAAGTGTCTCATGTTTTTTTTTAGAATTGTACTATTTAGTTGTAGACTATAATAAAACGTGTCTAGAAATAATATTTTAAAGCAATAAAGCTGTTTTTATTTTGTTAATTTAGTTTTTACGTTATATTTTAATTATGGGATAAGCATTTTGGCAGTCAATCTGTTTTCATTCAGTGAAGTGAAAACAAGACTTTGAAACTGAGAAAGTTTGTTAAAAATAGCACATCAGCAATTCTACTGTAAAATGCTTCCCTGGCATTTGAAATCACCTCCGAATGAAAGATCACAACCATAATAAATGGACAGCTGGCACATCAGGGTATCTCAGGTGCCACCTTTGTTTTTAATTATTTTTTGTCACTTTCTGAATAAACAGTCTACTACTGAGCGTTACTCTCTGTGCTTCTGGCCTTTTGCATCTAATCTTATGCCAAAATATATTATGCTCATTAATTTGCTGTTCTATATAACTCTACAGAATATACTTTAATCTGTACAGATATTTTAGATACATAGGATTTTTTTGAAGGAAACTTGGGCACAAACATCTAAAAAAGTATCCTATATCCTGATTCAGCAAAATTAAGTACTTCTTTAACTTTAATGGAGCTATTTAGTGCTTAAAGATAAACGCACACTTCAGTGAATGTGGACCTACATCTGAAATGCAGATTTCTCAGTGGGTTTTATAACTCCTATTTTCTTTTTGTTTCCGTGCTCAAAGTAACAGTCTTGAATGCAGGATTAGATAAAGTAATAGCAGAAGTGCAGCTTTTATACAGCCAAATTGTGTAGTGTCACCACTGCTGCACAGTTTTGGCTCTTTGTATAATTTTGCCTAACGTCTTCGTGCCTGTTTCTGGTTTCAGCTTCTCTTATGATATCATTTAAAGGGCATTCAAATGATGGGGGGACCCAGCCCCTTAAACTTCAGATGACTTTTTGCTGAGTACTTAGACTGCAAATGAGTGACAGGAGGAGATGCTGCTGTTGACATTTTTGCCATCATCTTGTTTGGTGCTATTATGAAGTCTTTGGTGCTAGGATATTTTGATTCTTTCTTCCTTCTCTCTATAGCATTCACCACCCTTTCCTTTCTATCCTTTTCCTTTTGGAAGGATTTCTGAAGATACTCACTCTCTATGGCTTTGCCTCTTACTGTCTCTTATTTTCCTTTTTTAGTACCAGAGAGACGGAGATCAAAATGTGTTCACTTATATATTGATTTTTATGACGAAAATAAAACACTGAAAATAGACCATTTTTCCCCTGCAATTCTACTTTGTCCCCTTCCAAAAAAATCTTTGTCATCTAGCTTCTATGGTCACAACATACAGGGTAAACTTAGCCTTTGGTTTCCAGTTTGTGATATGATACCAGCCTTGTCTAGCCAAGAAAGTTCTGCTACCAAAAGTGCTGTCAGTGTATAGCGGCTACCACTGCGCAGCTGCTGCTCTGCCTGATGCCTCCCTACTGAAGGTTACTAGAGTTTAGAGGAAGAAATTGCTCAAAGAAGTAGGAGGGCACCCAGGACCTTTTATAGTCTACCTGACCCCAGCTGGCTCCCTTCTGAGCTAGTGGCATGGGACGGTGTCCTACCATAGAGGGAGAAATAAAGCTGATATCCTTAAGAATCTCAGGGAGTGGCTTTGACCATATCTGCTAGAGCATTTTTTTCCAAGATGAGAAGGGTATTCCTATTGAGGTGAAAAGGATTTCCATGAGGCTTCACAGCCAGAACAGGAGCATGCCCACTTGAAAGACAGGCCCCTGACAGAGACTATGCTCTTGCTCAGTTGCCCCTTTGGGGGGGGTGGGGAGGGTGAATCGGGGTGACCACCTCAGGACCTGCACTTTGGGGGGGGTCCCGTGGACAGTGCTGTACAGGTCCTGCAGACAGTGTCATTGGCATGTGCTGGGGGCACCACCACTCCACACGCCGCTGCCTTCGTGTTCTAGCCACTTGCCACCCCTACCCCCCAGCAGGCTGATATGCCTCGGGGCCCCTTACACCCCTAGGGTCAGCTCTGATCTTGCTGCCAGTGTCTGGAGAGGACTCCAGCTCTTCTAGTGATGCTCCAGTACTAGAAGCTTACAGTCGCACTGAGTTTGAGCACTTTCCCAGCTAGACCCCCTGCTTCTGTTTCTTGCCTTGGTTGGAGGTGTGCCCAAACGCATGCAGATCTGTTGTATTAGCATTACAGTGCCAAATCATTTGCAAGCCATAAAACAATTTTGGAGGGGAAGGGCATTTTTTGTTAGCAAACACTTTTTTTTCCTCTCTTGTTTGCACCTTTATGTGCCATCAGTAAAGCAGCATAGCCATACCTACTTTCCCTTTTAACCTTGTGGCTCTGAGCAGCAATGACCCAAAGTCAGAAAGGGTAAGGGGCAAGCCAAAGAAGAATAGGCAGGTGTTGGGAGGGTCATGACACTGCAGCACTGACCAGAGCTTGTTTGTTAGTTCTCACTGCGGTCCACCTGCTGGAACTTTACTTATTTTTGGCAGTCCAGGCTCTCCGGTGTCAGAAGGGAAAGGCTGTCTAGGAATAGGTCTACATCTCCTCCTTCCTCGTCATTGGAAAGGGGGTTGTTCTCAGAGGTGCTTTCCTCAGAGGTGCCTGCCCTTGAGATGGGAGTTGTGGTCAGGTTCTTCCTTTGGATTAAGTGAAGTACTTTTTAAATGTTTTGTTTCACTTCCAGACAGTTTGAATTTTGACCAGTAGAGTTCACGCTGGTGTCTAGAATAGTCACGAGGAAGTTTGGGTTGACTGCTGAAGGACTGCCAAACCTGCCATATGACAGCAAAGGGCTCAGGAAGATGGCATAACACAAAAATGGGAAGATTGAGCCACCTCAGAGGAATTTTGTGTGTGGACACAAACTTCTGCTCTCAAAAATAGAGCTCTGTCTACCAGGCCGTGATTAGCACCTTTTTGTTTTTGCCTTTGACCTGGGCTGCCACATGATTTTATTCCTGGTACAAGTCTGACATATTCTACTTCCGGTATAGATGATGACGTCCCTGTCTGGTTCAGCCAGTTTCTCCTTTCTCCTACTTCTCTCTGCATTAAGACATCCTGATCTTGTCTGCTGTGTACATGTCTTCTAGGCAGTCTATCCCCTACCTCTATCCCGGAGGCATTATGGGATAGCTGCCCAGATTTTTCAGATGCACTGATACACTTGGTTAGGCAACATAGCGGGTGTGAACATGCTTGAATAATGGCTGTCTTGTGGAAAATAGCTTTTGTGGATACATTCATGTTTGTTTTAATCAGTTCATATTAGCATCATGAAAAAGCTGCAAAAACACAATTGTACTAGTAGAGCAGTCAAAGCTAAAGATACAAAACTTTTTAGTTTATTGGTCATATCAACTTAGACTAAAATATAGAATTTGTTTTAAAAAGAGAGAATTTAAAATCAATGGAAATGGGTTTTTTTTTAAATTTCAGTTGCAAAGATAACTATTACAGTGCAGTATTTTCCACCCAACATTGGAACACCATTTAAAATAAGAAAACAAAAAAAATATTTAGAAGCAGACTATGAACAAAGGCTGAAATTGGCAACATGAAGGGTAACAACATAAATTAGACTCCTCACATTCTTTCAGTTTGAGTTACCCGTTGGAAGCTTTTTAATACAGTTTTCTTCTGAATGGCATCCCTGTTCAGCGAGGCTGAAGAGAACCTGTGATGTGAAGTAAATGGACCCAATCCTGCAAAATAGTTAGCATATTAAATGCCTATTCCTGTCCAGGATTGTGTTCAAAAGTCACAACCCCTGTTTTGGCATGAATGAAGGCTTTCAGCAAGAACTCTGCCTTTGCCTTGTTTGCTGAGTTAACAATGAATGTGAGTTTGTAAAAACCTCTTTTCTGAGGCATCTGTCGGTGATCTTTGGGAACAGAAGATGCTGAAGTTAGTTGGACTCCTTTACCTGCCTTTGTATTTATAGGCATCTCTTACAACAGTTTCACTCTTCCACTGCTCTGACTTTGCATGGTTTCTTGCAATAGATCCTGGATTTGTTATATTTCCTGTTAAAACAATGGCAGATATTCATGTAAGAAGTTATCATAGTTATTTATAATACAATAGAAGATACTCAAGCTGGTATCAAACTTGGTCTTTCTGTGTAGGTAGAGTTAGCTTTTTTGTTTAAGCAGACATTAAAATCTCTTACACTTTGCATCATCTGTATTATTAATAGCTTGTAGGACTGTATGCTAAATCACATTACTCCCCTGGAAATAGAACTGAGCATATAAAAGTATGAAAAATGTATTTTTTTTAACAGTAAAAAAGTAATTTTCTGACATAATAGCCAAAATAAAGTGCCATGAAGCTATTAGCACTAAATTGAATTTTTTGGTATGTAATTTAGTATAAATACTGACAAGTTTTTAAAAAAATGAGCTCATTAGTCATTCAGTTTAGCGGCGCTGAGGCCGCAGTCGGCAAGGGCGTGCGTTTTTATGTCTGCTTCAATTGCACACTTCATTTATTTGGACATGGCATAGGCGGCTTTCTCTGTCACACGGCATCACTGCTCGATTAGCAAGTTTCGCCCCAGGGCAGCTGGGACGCTTTGCTGGGGCAGATGTTCTTTTCAGCTTATTCACTGGCCATTCTTGGGTTGTTTACTGTTGTCATGGCTACCACCATTTCCATAGCAGCCAGGCTGCTGTGTCTGAGGCAAGTGAATATAGTTATAAAAGGATAATATTTTGTTCTGTCTATAACTTGCCATCTGTCAACTGACTGTTCATGATGGATTTGGAAACCAATTTGAGAATAAGGGCAGCCAAGTGACAATTTCTGTTTCTATTAACAATAGGTGTGGATGCAAATCACAGGGTGACTTCAGTGTAGCCTTGGTTTTATTTTTTTCCAGATTTTCAAGGCTTTGCTTCCACTGCCTTTCCAAGCACAATTTTACATTCTTATTTACACATGGAAATGACCGAGTGTCATCTTTGTGTTTTGATTAGAGGCAGGTGTTCTTTACCCTCTCTGCTGTACTATTAGCTCATCCCAATACATTGACTCCAACTCATAACATGCCTCCTGCTAGCACTGATCATTTATAATGAAGTCTAAATACTCCTGACCCAAATTAGGTAGCAAGCTTGAGAGGAATAAGAGAGAGCAGACACACACAAGAATACAATATGATGAGAAATATACTTCGTTGTAGTTTACTTAATAGTAGCACTGGGATCGTGTATAAACTTGAACACATTTTGGATTCTTCCCAAAGAACCCTTTGGATAAGTTGATCTCTTTTCACTGTAGAGATTCGGGTGACTCTATGGTTTGAAAGAGCTTAAAAAGATTAGCCCAGTTGTAAATAATGTATTTATTGGTTGATTTTTCCAGATCCTGACATTGATGCTGCCACTGCCATGATGCTTTTGAATACTCCCCCTGAGATACAAGCAGGTTGTGAGTAGATATTTCTATAGCCTATAGCACCATAGACATATAAAGTTAATATTCTCTTTTCATAAGTATACAGCATATCAGACAAAAAGGAGGATCTGATGGAGAAATATAACTTCCCCTGTAGATACTTACCTTACACTAAGCATTGTTCATGTTATATTTATTATTACATGAAAAACAATAATCTCTTTATCCTAATATATTGGAGAGAGAAGTTATTGTTGTTCATGATATACCTACAACTGAGTGACATTATTATTGTATACAGATGGAGCAGGTGAGCTAAGACCAGAGGGAACAGCCAGCAGAAAGAAAGAAAAGGATACCTTTATTTTTGATTTTGTTTTCATTTTGTTTTGGTGTGACTCCATCAAGTGTGTAATTGTGGCCACCTGGTCGCTTTCTGGTCACTTGGGCACTGATTCAAGTCCTTTCTTGCACGCACAATATACATTTTGCCCATTTATCATAGCGAGTGCGAGGGGTTTGAGCAGGCTCCAAAGAGAGAGGCAAGTTTTGACTTCTTTCCCATAGGTTCTTTATTGTTATTCTGTGACTGGACGCACCGATGATGATCTTTTTCTTCATATTAGCATAGCTCATAGGAGCTTAATCTCAGGTCAGGATCTCATCATGCAAAACACTCTACAAAAAAGAAACGGACCGTCCTTTCCCTAACTAGATTGCAATCAGGGTTTCAGACAAAAGGGTACACACAGATGGACATGGATCCCCATGGGGAAACAATGACAGCAGTACTAATCAGCACAATAAGTAGTGATACCAAGCAACTAGTAGTCTTAAAGTACAGACAAGTTTGAAATCACAGGTGATGTGAAGCTTTACTTGCTTCCCTGACATTGGGTTAGTTCACGTAGCTAACTCAGAATTCTAGGAGAAGCTCTGATTAGCACTTTGTTGCTCTCCTGGGAATGAAGGCCATTTACAATCAAAGCATTCCCTGCCCAACCAAGAGGAGTTGCAAGAAGATCCTCTGTCAGCTTTCTCTAAAATCCCTGGGAAAGAGGATCTTTAGAGAAACATCCAGGGAGGAAGAATGGCTCACCATCTTCCATCTCCACAGAGAAGCGGAGAATTGCTTTCAGTCAGGAAGGAAGTAGTGCACAATAGAAAAAGACAGAAGAACTCAGCAGAGAATGGGTAGAAAAAGGAGCAGATTTTGTTGATGGAGATTGAATTGGGATTACTAGAAGGAGTGTCCAAAAGAACACTGGAGGATGGGAGGCTGAAGGAATCTGTTAGAAAAAAAGAATTAATGGCAGACAGGGGAATTGGGAACAGAGAAGGAACAGGAGGATGAGATGAGCATGGGGAAGGAGATGGAGTAGAAAACCAGGAAAGAACAAGCAAGATAAGAGGAAGGGAGAAAGAAAAGAGTGGATATTGAAACTGATGAATGCTTGAATGAATGCATGAATGCTTGATGAATGCATGAATGCTTTCTGCATTGATAGTTGTGGCTTTTTTTTTTCTTTTGACAATTTCATTTCACTCTATAGATAGTATTAAACCAGTTGGCCAAAGACAACATAGGCTTATAGCCTCTTTCTGACCTTTTTTTAGAAATGTATCAAATTCCTACCCAGATAGAAAGTGTACATTGTAAGCCTCCTCTACAAACTATAATTTCAACTACTAATATGTAGAGAGATAGGAAGACAAGAGAAGAAGGTGAAAACATCACCAAACTCAACCTGTCTTAAAGATGTCAGCAAATAATAAGGCCCCCATAAATGTCTCCAGACCAGAATGTAGCCGCAGGTGGAATGAAGCAAGTTGAGGAAGTATGGCTTGGATGAATGGTCTGTATGGTGGATAGAAAGCTGGCTGGAATGTCAGGCTCAACAAGTAGTGAAAAATGGCTCAATATCTAGCTAGCAACTGGTATCAACTGAAGTGCCTGAGGGTTGGTCCTGGGGATAGTTTTGTTCAATGTCTTCATTAACGATCTGGAAGACAGATGGGTTGCACCCTCAGCAAGTTTGCGGATGAAACTAAGCTGGGGGGGTATAATAGATATGCTGGAGGGTAGGGTGAGAATTCAGAGGGACTTAGATAAATTGGAGGATTGGGCCAAAAGAAATCTGTTGAGTTTCAACAAGGACAAGTGCAAAGTCCTGCACTTAGGATGGAAGAATCCCATGCACTGGTACAGTCTGGGGACTGACTGGCTAAACAGCAACTCTGCAGAAAAGGATCTGAGGGTTACAGTGGACAGTAAGCTGGATACGAGTCAGCAGTGTGCCCTTGTTGTGAA
Organism: Alligator sinensis; assembly: GCF_000455745.1. Taxonomy (NCBI): domain Eukaryota; kingdom Metazoa; phylum Chordata; order Crocodylia; family Alligatoridae; genus Alligator; species Alligator sinensis. The sequence continues at coordinate 172,321 of NW_005843318.1, read as the reverse complement.
GAAGGCTAACAACATACTGGGCTGCATTAGTCAGGAGCGTTGCCAACAGAATGAGGCCTCTATTCTGCACTGATGAGGCCACATCTGGAGTACTGTGTTCAGTTTTGGGCCCCACACTACAGAAAGGATGTGGACAAATTGGAGAGAATCCAGCAAAGGGCAACAAACATGGTTCAGAGGCTGGGGGTCATGACTTGTGAGGAGAGGCTGAGGGAGCTGGGCTTATTTAGTCTGGAGAAGAGAAGACTGAGAGGGGATTTAATAGCAGCCTTCAACTACCTGAAGGGTGGTTCCAAAAAGGATGGAATTAGACTTTTCTCAGTGGTGACAGAAGAAGAAGCGGTTGGTCTCAAGTTGCATCAAGGGAGGTTCGGGTTGAATATTAAGAAAAACGTTCTCAGTAGGAGGGTGATGAAGCACTAGAACAAGTTACCTAGTGAGGTGGTGGAATCTCCATCCTTGGAGGTTTTTAACACCCTGGTTGACAAAGCTCTGGCTGGTATGACCTTTTTGGAGATGGTCCTGCTTTGAGCAGAGGGTTGGATTAGATGACCTCCTGGGGTCTCTTCCAGCCCTAATTTTCTATGATGAACTGAACAGAACCAGGAAGAGGGAGCAAAATGTATTAAGCCATGATTGACCCTCCAGAATTAGGGATGTCAGACTCATTGCATCCCCCCTGACTGTGGAGTTCCCTGCACGCTGGATCTGGATGCAGCCATCGCTTACTCTCTGCCGTCAACATGGATTCCCCTTGGGGCTCTTTGCCCTTGATCTTGACGGTGGGCTCTGCCCCCAAATTCCTAGCCCCTAAACAGGCTGTGCGGGCCAGATCTGATGCAGGCCATATGTTTGATGCCTCTGCTCTATGTACTGTAGTACTGTTGTTCTCTCCTCTGTGCGAATGTAAAAGAAGTGAAAGAACAGCTTATTCTGTGAATTTCAATGGGCCTGGCCCATTTACCATATTAGCAAAATCTTAGATGACTCACCTCAATTAATTTTTATTGTGCATTAAGAAATTATTGCATGAAAAGGAACTTTTGATTTATTTTCAAATAAAAGGTAAATGAGTTATAAACATTTCATGGTAATCCTGAGCATTTTAGGGAAGCTCACAATTCATCTCTATTCCCTGTTACCAACTGTAACAAGTCTTTAAGTCAAGTTATAAATCATCAGCAAAGTAAACATGCTGACGTTATTGGAGCCCTTGAAGAACTAGGATTCTATTTGTTGTATTAGGTTACAGTATCATGCGTGTGCTTAAATAATCACAGCTGAAAAATGGCCCTTGTTTTGACAATTAAGAGATGTGAAATGGGAGGAGCATTATGTACAGCTTGACCACAAATGTTAATAACTAACTGTAAATGCTGCTTTCAGTAGTAGAGCACTTTTGACTAAAGGTGTTCCTGCTACCTCAGCTGATCATCAGTGCTGCTGAAGACAAGAGCCAAGCCTAATTTCAAAATATAAACATGTGGCAAGTCAGTAAGTGCAAATCTTTAGCCCATCCTTACACTCCAATAATGTTTAACAGGATTGTGAAACGCAAATGTGGGCAAAACAGATTATGTTGTAGTTTAGTTCATGTCTGTGTGGATAGATGAGATCAACTTGCTGTAACCATTTCACAGGAATTCATCAGTATTAAATCCTGCTTCTTCACCGTGATGAGAACATGATTCTGTTTTGGACAGTAAAGACCCTAAAACACGTTATCACAAAGGTCACCTACAGCCAGACTTCATAATTCTGTTTCAACTTTATTTTTGTAGTGTACAGTCAAAAGCTAATGTCTCCTCAGCTGCATCAAGAAAGCCAAAGAGGGTAAATCATTCATTTGTTATAATAAATTAATTAATAACTTTCTAGCACGTTAAAGATGCAAGAGCTATGTAAATGCTAAGAAGTATTTGTTATATACCATTTATAATGCTCATCATGGTTCATCGAAGTTGCAATGATACCTTGTACAGTTTCAAACCACTATGAAACCCAGTTTGCCCAGATAACAGATTATGGTGTCCGAGTCATGCCATAATTCTAGCAATTTGCACACTATTGTTGTGCCACTCAAATTGTGTTGTCTTGGGCATATCCCTTAACTTTACTGTAGCACAGTTTTTCTGTGCAAACAGTGAGGATAATTTTACTACTTTGCACTGTTAGGAATCCTCATATTACTGTTATCATAAATTGTAAAAGCCTTAATGCATCTACAATTGATGAGCTTGTTTCCTGCCTGGAACAGTTGTTTTAGAGGAGGCAAGAGCTAGAGGAAGCAAGTTGTGCATTCAACTTATTATTCTTACTAATGAAGCCATTGCTGTATTCCAAGCATTGTGACAGGGATTCTGGTCATAGTTCAAAAAAGTCTTATTTTAAGAGGTATGTTGGCATAATAGTTGCATTGACTTGCTTGGAATTGCTTTACTACTTTAGCACATTGAATTTGAGTTAATAGAAAAATAAATAGCAATTTGCTGGAAAGTAGAAGTTGAGGGAACCTTGCAGTCTGAAAATTTCTCTTCCACTTTGGACTACAGTAAGTCCAAAGTAGCTTGAATCCAGTAGTTTGAATCCTTGCAAAGCCTGTCTTTTAGAATGCTTACAAAAGAGTTTTCAGGGGCTTTGAGGGATGGAATTTTGTAAGTACTTGCCAGAAAAATAATGATGAGCCTTTGGGTCATCAACTCCTCTTTTGGAAGTGCAACTCATTTTTGTCTTGTGCTACCTACAACCCAAACTCGATGTCTCTTTTAAAAAAGGAAAAGTGAGGTCTGCATTGTTTTTATAGATCAAAAAATTGCTTTGAAATGAAGTGGTTTTTCAAGCCAACAAGAGTGACTGAAAGTAGAAGACTGGTTTTCAGGAATGGTTAGTCTTGCAATAACAATTAGTAGAAGAAATCCTGCACTGGAGTAACAGATATAAAGAACTGCTGTTTTGTTCACCTTGACTATAAAACTTGATAACCACAATATTCTGTGTTTACTTCTTGTAAAAAAAAAACAAAAAAAAACACAAAAAACCCTCAGAAAGCCCAGTAAATAAAAGATCTGATCAAAAGTTTTCTCTTTAGTGCTTATGTCTCCAAAATGCCAATTCATCAAAAAGGAATTTTTTTACAGAGCCGTGCTACTTTTGACAAAAAAACTAATTTGGAGAAAAAATAGATTGGAATGTTTCACTTTTGCATTGCAGTATTCATTTTTCATTTTAAAAATTAACTCTATATTATTAAATGAAAGTTAAAATTGTAATTAAAAGTTTCAGTCAACTTGAAATGATTGGGTGGGTCAGAGTTATGGCTTTATGTGAAGTTTCAGTTATTAATTTTTTTTCATTCCATTTTAGAACATAAGACATTTCAAAATCTTCAACACTTTTAAAATGGAGGGATGGGGAGGAGAGATTCGGATTCCTTTGTTGTTCTGAGAAAAAACAAGCAAATTCCTCCATAATAAAAAATTGTGCTAGAGATCTGTGATTTCTTACCCTGTTCCATGTTCCATTTTTGATGGATGATTGCAGAGCCTGAACTTGTTTATGTAGTTTTCTCCTAAGTTTGTGAGGAATTGACTAGCTAGAGCAGTCCACTTAACAGAAAAAACTGAAGCAGGGAGGGAGAAGTCAGGGTGGGCAGTCTAATGAGTGCAGTCTTGATTTGGAGTCATTTTAGAGGTGTACAGACTGTGTGATTAAAAGCTGAGAGTGTTATCCCTTGAGGGACAGAATGGAAGAAGTTAGGCAGATGGGAACAAGTTCTTCCCTAGGGTAAGGCTATTGAATTGAGTACTGTTGCACATTTGGCAAATAATATTTGCTTGTGGCAACTACTGATGTCTCATCAATGGTGTGTCATAAGTATTTTCCTATTTTCTATGCTTGTAGCCTGAGATAAGGTGCTCTGGTTTAGGAGACACTGCTTAATAGACACTGCAGTGGAAGAGTAGTTGGCAGATGAAGGCTAAATCTGAGAAACATTAGTGGAAATCCTATATCTCTAGTCTATATCCATTTATTTTGTAGTATGAGAGAGGGGCCAGGGAGGACATCCCCTGTTTGATTGCCTGCATCCCATGATACCAAAGGAGGCACAAAGACCAGTCTGCTTTAACAGGATACCTGCATCCTTTACTGTTTATCTAATCTTTTTTTTCCTTTTAATCAGGTGGTAAGACTTGCTCAGTATGTTTATTCGTGCACTATAAAACCTGTATTCCCTGTACTGGACTGGATGCTAGTTACTTTAAACCAGAACAATTAATCAAACATGTACCTGTCTCCCAAGTGAAATACAGCCAGTGTATATTTGTTATATTTTTTCCATTTACATTTCCTAACCTTAAATAATACACCGGCACCAACCACATTTCACTCACTATTGTGTGAATGAAGAAGCTTATTTTCTACTGTAACTTCAGTATGGTGGATGATTATACGCTTTGCTTAGCTCCTTGTCTTTTTTTTTCCCATTCTAATACTTATGCAGTAAAATACTTGCCTGAGAAATACTTAAGATGCTTCAGTCAGGTAGAGATGAACTTGTTTCTTGTCAGAAATGCAAGATAATGGACATCACCTTGCGAAAGAAGTCATAAAGGATACCATGTTGATTGGGATCTTCAAAACTCAACTGCATCATGTATAAGAATATGTACCCTGTTAAATACTCCTTCATTTGGATATGGAATGTGTGCATAAATTAGTAGCGCTCTTTCATCTCTGATATTTATCCACATTCAAGCTTTCTTTATTTTTTTGGAGGTTTTTTGTGTGGGCTAGGTTCAAATCCTTCTAACATTATATGAACATAATTTTATATGGGCTGATATTATTAGTGTTATCCCAGTATAATTAAATGATAGATAATATTCATGTAATTCAAAATTTTGCTGGAAAACACAGTAAACCTAAGAGATTCTTTCCCTCGGAGTACTTCAGAGATGTATTTTTTTGTTTTTGTTTTTTCCACCCAGTTAATCATTTTGGAGATCTTGATGCACAGTGTAAAAAGAACTACCCCGTAACTGATATGCACAGGATCTGGTTTGGCTCATATCAGCATAAAATAAGATGTTAACTGTATTGAGAATTATGCCAGAGTAAAATTGTTGTAAGATCTGAATCCATTCTATATGGTGAAAAATTTTAGCAGTGTTTTGGAGATCGGGGACCTGATTCTTTTCTGAAATTAAATTTAAACTCCATTAATCTGTGCAAATACTTCTGAGTTTATTATACTGGTCTGAGAGGCAAATCCGACCTAGTATCGGTGTCCATTCGTGACAGTGGTGAAAGATGAGAGATGATTGTATTGTCCTAGTCTCTGGGGCAGCTTGTGGAGGAAGAAAACTATATTAAAAGGAAATGTATATATTGGATTGACTTTCTATAGCCGAGTTTATTTCTCAGGCATAAAAGTTCTTTAGATGTTGGACATGAGGATGGCAAATTACTTTTCAAATATGTGCTAGAAACAGTG
>NW_005843318.1:130002-166817 GCF_000455745.1 Alligator sinensis | reverse complement strand
AAGAAGAATCAGGATTATGGAGAGCTAGTCTTGATTGTCCCTATCTGAATGTGTGTCACAGCTAGAGTTGACAACTTATGGCCCATGGGCTAGACAGCCCATGAAGAGCCTGGATCCAGCCAGCAGCAGCTCAGAACATCGGCAGCACATTGCAGCTCATCTGGTTCTACTGCCTGCCTTATTCCATCTATTCCCTCTTCAACATCTGCTCATCACTAGTGTCTATAGCAGCAAAAAGTCACCAACCCCTGACCTAAAACAAGTTACCTTTACCCCTATACTTTGGATCATCCATCTGTAAAATGAAAATTCCTCCCTGCCTATCTTAGCTGGTCTCTGAGGCTTCGTTATAATATTTGCAAGGAACAGGAAGATCCTTAGCTTTGAACTGCAGCAGAGGAAATTTCAGTTGGAGATTAGGAAGAATTTTCTGACTATAAGGGTGGTCAGCATTGGAACAGGCTACCTAGATAACTTGTTCCATCTCTATCCCTGGATATTTTTAAGAACCAGTCAGACACGCACTCAATTCAGTCAGGGATGATACTGCCTTGAAAGCAGGGAGTTGGACTGATGATCTCATGAAGTCTGTTCCAGCCCTACTTCCCTATGATCCTAAGACCCTTTGTATAAATCCAAAGGACTATTTTACTACAGCTCATGTGTGACTTTGCCACAGCTCTCCACTCAAAGTTACTGATTCTGCATCATGTGGCTGGAAGGACTATATGGCAGACGTATAGCAGACACAGTTTATTTTCTTCATGTACCTTGCAGGGTTGCTGTCCTATCCCTGCTTCACCTTCTCCCCAAGATGTGGACAGCAAGAATGGAGTTCAGTCCCCTGTGTGTTGGGTCTTAGATGGCTTACAACCTGGCCCTTTGGACAGTTCAGAAAATACTAAATATGATACTAAAGTTTGGAAAATAGGGAGCTATTTTAAATGTTTTGGAGTATGAGCCATTTAGTTTAAAATTCCTTTTGAGCACCAATTACTCAGGCATTGGAAATAAGAGGATTGGTGCTATACAACATGTTACTTTTATAAACGGCATCCTTAAAATTATACACATACAAGTAATGGAGAATATGGTATAGAAAACAATCCTGTGTTGGCATATTGGTGAAAAAATAATGTAGAAATTGGTGTCTTCTACCATCAGGTTATGATGATTCTGGGTTTTTTGTTTTGGTTTCTTTTTAATTTGAGATTCATATCTAACTAAACCAGTTAGATATGTGTTAGCACTATAGCTTAGATCTTTGCTAAAGATTAACAGTAGATTAATTTATTTTCCCTTATTCCAGCTTCTTTTTTACACACAGTCTCTGTTATCTTGCATCTGCACTAGCTAGTTACATGGTGGTGCTGTTATATCATAACATTTTGAAACAAAGAAAAGAGTTGGAAGCAATTATTGTTACCACCGTCTGATTACAAGTGTGGTCAAGCATTGTAACAGGGTACCTAGAGAAGCTGTGGAAACTCCAGGCTTGACATTTTCAAGGCCAGTTAGATAGGTACTTAACTGGGATGATTTAGTCAGGAATGATACTGCCCTGAGCAGGAGGCTGGACTAAAGCTGAACTAAATGACCTCATGAGGTCCTTTCCAGTCCTGCTTTCCTATGATGTAAACGAAAGTTGAAATACATGATGGCTAAACTTGGAATGTTTTCAGACTACAAGATACCATGTACTTTTTTTTTTTTTTTTTTTAAATGCCTTAGGTCTCTGCATTGTCAAAGGGCCTGGTCTTCCTTGTAACACAAGTAGTCCAATTAGATCCTAAATCAGACCATGTATAACAAAAATGATTGTGGCTGAAAGATGTGGGATGGGGGCAGGTAACCATGAATAAAGGGAGAGCAGTATACCTCCTGAGGTGACACTTTTCAGAGGATAGTAGATTTTGTAAGTATCTTTCATCTTTTGTGTTTGTGATTTTTTTCTCCCCTTGTTCAAAGAATACATGAAAAACACATGTTTTAAGACAGAAACTTTGAAGTGAATGGTTGTGAGAAGCACATGAGAAATTTAGGACTGTTTCAAGTGTAAGGGTCAGCAGAAAAGTAAAGATGAAATGGAATATGGCTATAAAACAGTTAAAAGGAAGGCTTGAAGGGCATGTGGAAAAGATTGGGAGGAGGAACTTCACAGACCGGAATGGACAGAAGAGATAGGATTATGCTTTGGTGGGAGTGAGGGTCTTGAACCTGCCTCAGGGAAGAGAAGTTGTCACTGGAGGAGTTTGATTAGCGGGAAGCCACTGTGGTCCAAGATTGAGGGGGGGAAACAGTTTTTCTGGTGTTATTTTGCATGTGTTGGAGTGGAGCAAGATGAGAAATAGGAAGGAAAGAGATGTGTGGGAAGATCAAAGTGGCAGAGGATCAAGGTTTTGGCAGTAATGGTAGGAAGAAATGGACTTTTTCTCTTTTTAAAGCAGGCTGGATATGAGCAAGAGGGAAGGTAAGAGGAGTGAAATGTGCTATGGAGCTGACAGACTTAGATAACCAGTTGCCAGTGGAATAATTGACAAAGGTGATAGAACAAAGTGTTTTGGGGGTCAGCTGGACAGACAAGGTGCAATGTGGCACAAAAATGTTCATGGAAATTGAATTGTGTTGCCTTTAAATTTGCGTAGGGCCCTTTAGGCAATATCTGAACATGATTAATGTGCAGTCATGAACTTTTCCAAATCCCTTAGGCTACTGTGTTGATAGAATAACTTCATTGCTTTGTAGTGAAGAGGACTTGTTAGCACTATATACTGCACTCCCCCTCTTATGTTGCATAGCTGGACTTCTTGTTGCAAAGTCATTAACCACTGGAAGTGATTTTTATTTCTGTTTGTCTTTGGTATTTTTCACTTTTATCTTCAAATCATCTAGCTCTTTTGGCTTTTCCCTAACATTATGTATGGACTGTCCTTGAGCCTTACTTCACTAATATTCAAGCATCTTTAGAGAGGCACTGTTGACACACAATCAGCCCAACATTTAGTTTTCGTAAAATCTAGTTTGCTTCTGTAAAATTCAAACAGTTGCTTTAAGCAAGTAAACATTTTCCTGCAGTGTTTGCAAACTTAAATGTTGAAGCAGGGCAAATGTGAAAGCGATTATCATTATACAGTAAAACTGACTTAATTGATTTTCATTATCCAGTGTTTGGGGATTAAGTGAAAAAAGTAGAACAATATAAATAGCAAAAAGTAATTTAAAATTTTATTTTAGTCACGGTAACTGAGGATCAGCTTTCAAATTTGGATCTCTAAAGTTAGTCACCTGATATCATATTTGGACACTTGAATATAAATGCCTTTCTTCAGAGGTTGAAAACAAAATATAGGTAGACTGGAGTAATGGCATTTGATTAGAGGGAGATGGTTAGCTGTGTTAATCTGAAGTCAGGCAGAAGGCATGACAAGATAACACCTTAGACCACCTCCAGGATGGTGTTGAAAAATTGAGTCAACTGGATAAATGTGGTGTCATTACCATTACCAGGAAAACAAAAAACTATTAGAAGTGCCTGTTGTATTCTCAGATGGTGTTTCACTACTGTAATTAATTGTGCTGATTAAAAAATATCTCTGAAATTAATTTAAATCTTTAGTTGTTTTTTATTGCAGCTTTGAAAATACCTTAAGTGTTTTTGTTTGCAGAGTCTTTTGTTTGCAATTTAAATATCAGGGGCTAGATGGTGACTTGGACTACATTCTTTCACAGGCACATAGTGGGGAATAGGATCCATCTTTTTAAAATCCTACATGGACCAATAAGGCTTTTGGTGTCCAGTTCTCAAGCACGAATGAGTTCTGTGCACCTGCTGAGTGTGCAGGCAAACCTCCCCCCCTCTCTCCCCAGTGTAGGAAGTTAGTTGGAGTGGGTGGAGTATTGGTTCCACTTCCTCCAATAATCTTCTGACCAGAGCCAGTGGTGTTGCTCTTGTGACTTTGCACAGCTACAGACCAAATAAAATGCAAAAATTATAGGCTGGAAATCCCCTGGCTGCCACCTTCCTGTTGTTCTTCAGAACAGTTGAGTGAAAGTGTAGCTAGAGCTAACAATTGTATCAGTATCAAAGGATACTTATAAAAGATGTAATAATCTTATCTGTTATGTCTGCAGGATTCTGTAGCTGTAACAGCGTAGCAAAACCACTTAATTCAGGGTCAGACCGAAGGCAGTTTCACTCGCTTTTAATGCTCCAGGATCATGCAGACATAACAGTTAGATCATAACAGCTGCTGCATGCTCCCAAGCAGCGCCCCTTCCCTTTAAAGCAGCTAAAAATTAGATTTGGCTGTACATCAGGCAAGTATAAAGAAAGCACTTCTGGTGAAACTCTTATTGGCCAAAGCTACGTTCTATAGAAATTCAAACCCCAAATCCCCCAAAAGACGAATGTTTATTGTCCAACTCATTAGTGCCTCGGTAATGATTTCTCATAATTAATATTTTCTTGTACAGGACATGACAAAAATAGAAGATCAATGTTCAGATAGCATACAGTGGTGATATAAATTATGGGTTATAACACATTCCTTGCAGTAAACTGCTTGTATTTTGATTATACTTAAGTTCATCCTTAAGTACTTGCCACTTGTGTCTTAAATTACCTTAGTATTTACAGTGTTGGTCAACATAAGTTTATAATTGGTCATACATTTCCAAGTGCTGCAAATACAGAGGTGAAGTTATGCGTGTAAGGAATTTATCTATAATAACTAGAAAATGTGGGGCATACTCTATAAACTAAGTTAACTATTTACAGAGGCTTCTGTAAACATTTGAAAGGTGAGCACATACTAGGTATCCTTATTTGTATGTATTTCTAATTTCATTTAAAGAAGCTAGCATTGAATACGCTGCTTACATTTTTGTCCAGAAGTTTTAAACATTTCTTTTTGTTTTCAGTTCCTCCTGGAGTGATACAAAATGGAGCCCGCGTTCTGAGTAGGGGAATGTTCTCTGGAGTTAGGCCATTGCCAATCAATCCGATTGGAAGCATGGCTGCTGCAGTAAGGTAAGAGCAGAAGAATACAGAATTAGTGTTAAAGCAATATTTTTTTCCACAATAGATAGGAGAGGTATGAGTACTTGCTGCTTCCAAAGTCTTGATGCTAATTTTTATATCCAAGATTAGAGGAGAAGGCTTTGTTTTGGATTGGTGGTTTTTTTTTAAAGTTCTTACACTCCAAACCAAGGGACTTTGTTGTACCTTCATTTCCTTGAAAAGCAGGATTGTACATTCACTAACACGCATTATAGATTCAGCTCTTTCTGCTGGTGTAAGCCGGCAGTCAGCAACCTTTTTGCTGCTGGAAGGCAGAATGACATAGCTCAGGTCCAAAATGGGGCTAGTGCTAGCACCTGCCACACCACTGATGAAGCTCCCCACTATCTGGCCATGGCATGGTATGGGCAGAGCCCCCCACCACCTGGCTGTGGCACAACACAGACTTCATACAGACATTCCGTTTCTCATGGCAGAGGCACTTTTCTCCCAGGGGCAACCACAAGTATACAGATATTTGGGCATTTTCTCACATAGTAAAAATGACAGTTCCAGGAGAAAAAATAACCTGGGAACAACAAGGGTTAAATTACTCTCAGGAGAGTTTCTCCTGAGAGTGAAAGTCTATAAATGCTGTGGTTGCTCTCAAAAGGGAAAATAGTCTTTCAGCATCCCCTTCCCCCAGGAGACAGTGTCACTTGCTGTACTCTGCTTCTCCAGCAAGGTACAGAACACACCCCCTTCACAATCCCCACATTGTGTTGCAAGGAAACATGGGCTAATTAAGGGAGCCTGCAGAGCATGCTGATGTGTGCACATCCCCTCTCCCCCTGGCTGCACAGAGTCAACACTGCAAGCTCTCAGCTCTTCAGGGCTTCAGCATTCACATGGCTCTGGGTAAGTTTTTCTACTAGGAGAACAAATCTTGGAGAATTCTCCCAGATTATTTGAATGTCTGTACACAGCCACAGTAGAAGCACCACAGGCTGTATCTTGTCCTCAGGCCATAGGTGGCTAATCCCTGGTATAAGCAAGTCTTTTATTATTTCTACTTAAAATGCATATGTTTATGTATTGGAAAGATCCTAAGTTTTCTCCTCAGGTTAAATATCAGAGAATGCATCAGCTAGCCAGCAGTGTGGAGGTGTCTTCACATGCTTTCTCCTGGCTTTTAGGAGGAACCTGCAGTTCAGGGCTTTGCCACCACAGAGGAAGTCTGAGCAAATGCACAAAGGTTTGCTAGAAGACTGGAAAGTGTCCAGACAAACTGTGTAGCACTGGTGAGGCCTCTCTTCATCTGCATGTGATAGTCTTTCCTGCCGAACGGTGGTAGCCTGGCCATCTTCTTCTAGCTTTGTTGCAACTGACTGCCCAGCAGTCTGTATTCTGCTCTGCTGGGAATCACAGGGCTATCAGATTGTATTGTTAATCATATTTTTAAAGAATATGGAAGTCAATGTAAATGGAGCATTTCTGAGCTCTGCGTCACCCCTAGCTCATAGGCGTGGGCCACACAGATATCTTTGTTCCATAATTTGAGAGAGCTTTATGTAGGAGATGGGGATGACATCAATGTAGCAACCTATTCCTCCTTCCTTCCCCTGACCACCTGAAGACTTCAGCGGTTTTGATCACCCTGTTGTCATTGCTGTGCAGGGCATCACAGAGCTTGAAATATTTATGCTATGGAAGAAGTTTTCTCCCCACAATTTGTCTGCTCTCATTGTTTCCAGCAGCTGGAATAGTGCCTTCGTCCAGCTGGCTGGTAATGAAAAAACCAGGAATCTAGGGATTTCCCCAATGCAGTCAGTGGCTCCCCTCTCACTCTGGCTGAGAGAGAAGCACTTATAAGTAGTTTAATGCAGGCAAGTTTCTAATTCTTTTTGTTCTGTTCTCTGGGCCTTAGGCAGTATTAGAAACAGCTCACTGCAAATGCATTCTGAGTCTGCATGATGTCTGCTCATACTCAGGGGCTCCTACAATACTCCTTTTCCTGCTCTGAGAAAAAGCAAGCAAGCCATGACAGAATCTAAGAAACCAGGCAATTTTTCAAACATAAAGAGATTTCTCTGTAGTAGGACAAACTGTAGGCAATTTTTTTTGCCTTCTGGCTGATGGGGACAATAGCTTTGGAGTTCCTGAGGAAAGACAAGCCTTATTGACAGCATTGTTCTGAATAGTGGTAAGGTCCTCCCCAGCAAAGCTCAAACTTGTGTCATCACTTCAGTGCAAAATTATTACTCTATCTCTTGCTGGTATTTTGTTCCGCTCCTTGGTTATCCATGGTAACATCAACCAATCTGTTAAACTGCCATAAAAACTCCACATCAGATCTGTAACACTAGTTACTATCACCATGGCACTTACGGAAGCTAATGCTATATTCAGTAAGTGCTACCTTGCTCTCTGCCTCTCCTGCTTTTAGAGAAGGAATGCACCTCTCTAGCTTCGGTCTTTCCTCCTCGCTGTCAGAGGACTGCACCCGCTATTGCCTGTCAGAGTTGTCTAGGGAATGAGTCTGGCCAGACTTGCAATAAAATCAACTTCCTCTTTCTTCAGGAGATTGCTGGGCTCTAGTTGTTTGGATTCTGCACTGTAGGCTGGAGTTCAGCAACATTTTCTGTTAGTGGGTTGGTGCTAGGACCTAGCTACCACCACCACTTTCCCTTGCCACCCAGCCATAGTGCAGCATGGTTGAAGGTCTCCACCACTTGGCTGTGGTACAGCGTGGCCAAAGCCCCCCACTACCAAAATGCTGCCAAAGCCCCTAACTCTGTAGGCCATATTCAGCTCATACTGTAGGCATGTAATGTGGAACTGTACAGCAAAATGGAGTGCAAAATGATTTCAGAACCCAACCCCCATCTGAAGATGCGTTCACATTGTTCATTAATAAACATGAGAAAAATGGAAATAATTAAACCTTTTTCTACTACCTACCCTGCAGAGACTCCTACCATAATTTGCCAAGAACATAAAAGCTGCCTTGCCTTTAGGCATAAGATTCTTTAATATGGTTTATCTCCCTGCTCTTTGGCTATCATAAGGGGATTCCTACAATAGGGTCCCAGGGACAATATCTCTTCCTTAACAACTGCCCTCACTGGTTCTGTTCATTTATCCTCCTCCTCTGGAAAAAACAGACAAATCCTTTTTCCTGAGTTCTTCCTCACATTATATCTTCTTGGGAAACATGACTAGAAACCAAGAGGAAATACAGGTTCTACACACAGATATTAGAAAAAGAGGTCTAAAAGGTGTTTTCCTCCTTTAAAGTTTGGTGGTTTTGTTAGCTCTCCAGTTCTGTTCATGTGTAATTTTTTTTAAACTGTTCTTTCTGGCATCCCTAATGGCAATAGGTTCTGTTGCCTAAGTAGTTATCCTGCAAAAATATTGGATTGTTATTTGTTTGTGCTAGTTGTATTGAGAGTAAGTTAGGACTCACCTTGTGCGCAAATACTGTATGGGCATGTCTACACATCACTGTACAATGACATTACTAAGATGCTGTACTTTTAGTATGGATGGTTAGTTTGCCATGTGTGCAGCTCATGGTTAGATTTTGCTGCTAGGTTGCCATAGTGGCGTGCTATACTGGAGGAGCATGCCACTGTGATGACATAGTTGCCGAACACGTGTAGACCCACATGATTGCTTCATTGCCATAGTGCGCCATATGGTGATGGAGCATGTCACTAGATCACTGTAGGGCGACATGGAGACCCGGCCTGTGTCCTTGAATTTTGGCACTTGTATTTTAATACTCTTGTTTGGAGTGGTTTGCATTACCTATAGGTGGAGCAGTCTGTTTCTCTCTTGCATCAACTTTGTTCAGCGCGGTGAGAACTAATTAGGTTCATGCACTTACAGATTTTGAAAATATTTTTATAAGAATACCAACAGAATCCCTGTCTTGTCTGTCTCATGGGAAAGACCACTGCTTTTTCTGGTAATGGGAAGAGCCTTCATGAAAAATCCACTGGACTGTAAAGCAAAGGAAAACCTTTGGGGAGTGTACATGTTTGCAGGAATGTTCTTTTACACAGTAACTTGTGCAGTGTTTGTATCCTCATAGGTCATCCTGTCTATCTTTTGGTAATGAAGTTCCCCAAATACCCCACAGGAGCATTCTGATAGCTACTTGATAGACTGTTCTTTTACTTCTCTATGCCCTGATAAGTTGTCTTTGGTATGCGGCCAAAAACTATACTGGCTTTCTATGTTGCCCTGTTACATATATATAGCTACTATTGTCACTAGGTTTTCAGGTTTTTCCTCCCCAGTTCAGTCTGTTTTGTTACTTCCTATCCACAGCTCAGTACCTTTATATCCCTTTATATTATATTTTTTTCTTGTCCACACTTAGGTTTGCAGACGTAAAATGTTCAATATGATTTGTGGCATACCTTGACTTCTTGATCAATACAGTTAAACAAAGGATACTTTCTCTATATAGTCTATAGAATGAAGTGATCACAAAAAGATTAAATGTGCATGATTCCAATATATTACTTTGTTGTGTGGAGAGCCATGATCATCTGGTTTTAGTCGCAGAAAGTTTGGTTTTATGTTGCCATTGCTGTTGTAGTTGGATAATTGCTTGATCAATATGATAGCTGTGGAAGAGACCAAAGCCAAAGAATTTTATGTTGAAATCACTTTAGCTTCTGATGTATTACCTCCTGCCAAATTCATCCAATTGAGCAATTTACTGAAGTGTTCCTTTTTTACACTGGAAGCACAGGGATTGTTGTTTTACTCAGTTTCTGCACAAGTTGCCTGTTTGGCTACTCTTCCTGTCAGAGAGAACAAATTGGTAAGTGATCAGACGCAATCACTTCACCTTTTGTGAACAAAATAAGGTGCAACTGAACAAACTTGCTTGACTAAAACATACTATACAAAAACATTGAAATCAAGACAAATCCACCACTTTACATGAATAAAGATTAGCCATTAGAGAGAGTCATTATGTTGTAGTGCATTTGGCTTAAATCGCATAAATAGATCTTTTGTTCCAAACTAATCTGCAAATGGAAAAAACATCCTTCACTGTTTTACTTTGTGAATCATCCTCCGATGTTAAGTCTCCACAAAATGTAACTGGGTGTACTTGGATTGCCAATTTCTTTAGCTTATTTGCACCACTTATAGCTTTTGTCACCAGTATTTTCCACATTGTAGCCAACCAGTGTGAGAGCTACCACAAAATAGCAAGGGAAAATATGACCTCAAAGCTGCACAAAGTATAAGAAGCTTTTAATAACACAAATGAGCAATGTGTTCTGTTTTTTTTTTCTTTATGCACCCCATCACTAGTATTACAGGGGCACAATGATGTTCCGGCACTTAAGCACATATAAAATCAGGTGTTTCTTTATAAGAAGATGAAATAAGAGCAAGAAAAACAAGTTGCCCCTTTAGATTTTGTAAAAACGCCACTGAAGGGTAAGCTCTTTATTGTGCTTTAAACATAAGCCCTGACTTGACTGCCTAAAGAAACAAGTTTTCACTGCCTGGGACTTTGTTGGAATGCCCAGCCTGAAGTCCTTATGCGAAACATCTGATCTGATAAAATGGTGCTCTGTCAGATATGAATGAATCCCAAATCACAAGAAACGTTATCAGTTACAACCAGTGCCTTCCTTACACCCTCTTTATATATTATATTTATGCCACTGTTAAGGTGTTACTCACGGTATAAATGGGAATGGTGCTACGCGTGCACCTGACTTAAGGCATCATAAAAGGGGGAATGAGCCATAAAAATGTATCACATATAATGTAGAGCACTTTCATGACTTAAATTTAATATGTGGTCAGTGCTGGATAATCAGCTGATTTGTTGGGCCAGCTGGAGGTTGGGTGTGGGAAGCTAAAGAGCTTCCCCCCTGCCTGAGGCTTTAAACCTTGCGTTGAACTTCCCAGCGTTGGGAAGCAGAGGCTCATGGGGAAGGGGGAAGAGGGAAGCCTTTGGCTTTAAATCCCACACACGGCAGCACTGGGTGGTCAGTTCAGCATGGGGGAGCAGAATTCACAGAATCAGGTGGCCCCCCAGGCCACCAACGGATCTAGGGGTGATCCATCTTGTACAGATGCCCTGGTGAGGTGCAGCGAGCAGCCAGACCTCCACTCCTGTGGCAGGGGTACAGAGGCTTGCCTGGACTGGCATGTATGGCATGGCAGGAGGCATGTTTGTTGGGATCATTGATTAGATCCCATCATGCCTTTAAATGAACATTTGCCAGCGACCTTTGCAGCTGAAAGTATATTTAGAGATAGCAAAGTGTGTGGAATTTGGAAGTAATGCACTCGTACTGCTTTCCATCCACTGGGCCCCTTCTGCAGTAGCTGAAATTTCCGTGTGGCTGCTTTAATTATCTGAAACATTTTTCTTTGCTTAGCCATTCTTGAGGCAGTTGTGTTTGGGTAGGGCTCCATGTCCTACGTGGCACATAGGACTGGGCCAAATCCTCAGCTGGTCTAAATTGGTGACTCAGTTGAAGACACATGGTGCTGTGTCAGTTTCTACCAGAGACCCTGGAATTATGTATCATTATCTCCTGACTGCTACAGCCAGTGTGGCATCTCTTGTGATATCTGTATAATTTGATGTTAAACTCATTTTATTTTAATCTGCTCTCAAAAGTATGATTGGAATGTTGTAGCTGTGATGGTCCAGGAATTGTTGAGGCAAGGTTTTTTTGTGATATCTTTTATTGGACCAATTATGTAGTTGGGAGAGTTGCTGGACAAGCTTTTGGCCCTTAGGTATCCTTCCTCAGCTTGGGACCTGAAAGCTTGTCTAACAGCTGTCCATTTATACAATTGGTCCAATAAAAGATATCACAAAAAAGCTTTGCCTCAAATATATGATGTGCTGAAGGTGTTAATGGGTGGGGAAACAAATGGGGTCTTAGGGTACAAGAGGTTTTGGCTCTTGATACCTTGAAAGCAACTGAATTACTCACAAGAAAGTGAGGTATGGTGTTCTACATTAAAAAAAAAAAAGAAAAAGGTTAAGATTAGTCTTCTAAAATGAGTATCAGATCTAAATGCCAGCTCAAGAGAGACTAGAGCACTTTCTGTAAAGGACCCATATGATTGCTCAGAGCTCCAGTAAGAATCAGGAGGTAAGCCTGTTGAGAGTCTCTGGATTAGGGTCAGAGGGGAGAGCAACCAGGATCTTGTCATGATGGGAGTCTGCTATAGACTATCAGACCTGGAAGAAGTGGTTGATAGATTTCCTTCAAATAGCTAGTGGAAGTTTTCCAGTCGCAGGCCCTGGTTCTCATGGGGGACTTCAGTCACCCCACCATCTGCTGGGAGGACAAGCCAGCAACACACAGGCAACTCTTGTAGAATGTTGGGGACACTTCCTGATGCAAGTGCTGGAGCAGCCACCTAGGGGCCATGCGCTTTCTGACCTACTGCTCACAAACGGGAAAGAATTGGTGGGGGATGTACTAGTAGATGGCAACTTGAGCAGCAGTGACTACAAGATGACTGAGTTCAGGATCCTGTGGAAAGGAAGGATGGAGAGCCAACAGAGTAAGGACCCTGGGAAGAAAAGCAGACTTTGACTCACTCAGGGAACTGATGGGCAGGATCCCTTGGGAAGCCAAACGGAGGGGGAGAGGAGGCCAGGAGAGCTGGCTGTACTTTAAAGAAGCCTTACTGAGAGTGCAGGAGCAAACCATCCTGATGTTCAGGAAGACTAGCAAGTATGGCAGAAGAGCAGCTTGCCTTAGTAGGGAAGTCTTCAGTAAACTAAATCACAAAAAGGAAGCTTATGAGAAGTGGAAACTGTGGGAGCCGAGGGCGGTCTAAGGCTATGGCCAGTAGCCGGGACCGTCAGGTGGGTATTTTCCACGATGGAATAGAGTTAGGCACGGAAGCGTATTGGTTGTATAAAGAAAGCTTTACTTACACTGCCGATGGTCGCAGTGCAGGAAGAAAACTTGCTTGAATTACAGTTGCACACAAACACACAGGGGTGAGATCTCTCTTCGAACCGAACCAAGATGAGTCGTCGGTGTACGACTCCACGAGCGCTCAACACGGGGGTACGTCAATATTTCCACGATGACGGGGAGTGGTTAGAGTCTGATCAGGTCCCTAAGTTCTCCTCCAAGACGCACGCGGAGTTTGCTAGGCTCCACAGCGCGCTTAGAGTTCCCCACGAGATGGTTGAGGGGTCCTCCACCTTGGGCAGAAACTGCTCTAACCTTTTATACGGCTAGCAAACCAATCGCTAGCCTCCAGGTAGGAATAATTTAGAATTGACCAATAGTGGGACACAAATTTGCATGTGTGTGGCGGGAACTCTTTTGCACCAGGGTTTTCTCTCTGCAGCTGAGAAATCCACCGTGCAAAGAAAGCTCCATGTGGTGGGAAAATTCCAATGTGCCGAGGCACTAAAAATCATTGGGTTATGACAGAAACATAGACAAACAACTAGGTAGAAGTATAAGAGTGTTGTTTGGATATGCAGGGATGAATCCAGGAAGATCAAAGCACAACTGGAGTTGCAGCTAGCAAGGGATGTGTGAAGGGTAACAAGAAAGGTTTCTACAAGTATGTCAGTAACAAGAGGAAGATCAGGGAAAGTGTGGGTCCCTTATTGAATGGGGGAGGCAACCTAGCAACAGAGGATGCAGAAAAGGCTAAAATACTTAGTGCCTTTTTATCTCAGTTTTCACAGGCAACATCAGCTCCCAGACTACTGCACCTGGCAGCACAGTTTGGGGAGGAGGTGAGCAGGCAACAGTAGTGAAAGAACAGGTTAAAGACTGCTTTCAAAAGCTGGACACATACAAGTCCATGCACCTGAGGCCATAGGTTACTAGTAGGGGGTGCATGTGCTCCCCCAATGGGGACAGTACCCCCCCTTACAACCGACACTGATGCTGTCGGTAGGGCTCGTGCCCCACCGACAGGGCCACCACCGTTGGCGGCTTCTGCGGGTGCCCCCCAGATTCAGGAGGCACCAGTCAATCATGCCTGAGGCTGCTGAGAGAGTTGACTGATGTGATTGCAGAGCTGCTGGCTATCATCTTTGAAAACTCTTGGCTATCAGGAGAGGTACCAGATGATTAGAAAAGGACATATAGTGCCCATATTTAAAAAGGGGGTGGGGAAAGAGGGTAGGGAACTACAGACCAGTCAGCCTCACCTCAGTCCCTGGAAAAATGAAGCAGATCCTCAAGGAATCCATTTCTGAGCACTTGGAGGAGAAGGTGATTAGGAGCAGTTGGCATGAATTCACCAAGGGCAAGTCATGCCTGACCAGCCAGATTACCTTCTATGATGAGGTGACTGGCTCTGTGGATGTGGTGGTACACCTTGACTTTAGCAAGGCTTTTGATAAGGTCTCCCACATTTTTGCTGGCAATCTAAGGAAGTACGGGCTGGATGAATGTGTACTGTAAGAGGGGGATAGAAAACTGACTGGAGCATCAGGCTCAGAGGGTAGTGATCAATGACTCGATGTCTAGTTGGCAGCCGGTATCAAGTGGAGTGCCCCATGAGTTGGTCCTGGGGCTGGTTTTGTTCAGTATCTTCATCAATGATCTGGAAGATGGCATAGAGTGCACTCTCAGCAAGTTTGCAGATGGCACCAAGCTGGGGGGAGTAGTAGATACACTGAAGGGTAGGGCTAGGGTTCCAAGTGATCTAGACCAGTGGTTCTTAACCTTTTTCACACCAAGAACCATTAGCATAATTATCAGCTTGCTGCAACCCACAACCCCCTGGCCCCGACCCACACAGTCTCTCCCGTTTGCTAGGACAGTAGCAAAGCACTGGAACAGGCTACACAGAGAGGTTGTGGAGGTTTTTAAGACCTAGCTAGAGAGAGCCTTGGCTGGGATGATCTACATGGAGATGGTCCTGCTTTGAGCAGGAGATGGAGGTATCTTCCAAACGGAGGAGGCTTTCTGCACCATGGTGAGGAGTGAATCTCCTTGCTTCATTCCCATTTGGGATAGAGGAAAATATGATTTCAGATTTGGGGTGGGAGGCTGGGGAATGAATCCTGCATTTCCCACCTAATCATATCCTAGCAACTCTGTATCCTACCCAGTTCCTCACGCTACTTATAATGCCATCAGTGTTCTCCTGATGCTAAGGTATTCAGTGAAATGACTCTGCTGAGGTAAACAGTTCAGCACTGGGTCTAGAGTAGCCAGGTGTTCTGAGTTTGTTCTGAGGACAGCTCCACCTTAGGTCAGCAATGTCAATCTTGTAGGGAATAAGAAAGAAAGAAGCAGTCTTCACAGCTGGACTGCTCTAACAAGGGGGATTGTGGCAGAAGGACCATAAAGGATTTGGGATGAGCAGCCCTGGTCTCTGATGCTGAGGAGCAGCCAATCCTAGAGAAGTGCTTTGGATTTGTCTTTCCTGCATTTGCTTCTCAGTAGAATCAAACCACAGCGCAGACATACATTTTAGCCCATCAAAGTGTATAGACTCTACTTGAAGTATATAGGAAAGTCTGTTATCACAGTTTTAATGACTGTATCTGTTAACATTCCCACTGATATAAACATTAGCCCAATGAACTGTATGGTAAATCATGAGCCTTTTGGTTTTGGACTAATATCGTGCATAGTTTGTACTCTACATAAGTAGGTACACAAGTGCTGCTTAAAAGTATATTTGTGCTAAATCCTGCATCAGTTTAAGAAAAAAAAACATTAATTCATCTGAAAGTGTTTTGAAATTTGCCCCTCACTTCCATGAGCTCAGGGAGAGCAGGGTCTAACAGTAGGAGGGAGGTGGTAGAAGTTGGGGGAGCAGAGGGCAAGGGCCACCTGACCACCACCCAGATTTATTTTCCCTGCTGTAGCAGGGGGAGGGGGACAAAATCAAGGCAGATCTCCAACAATTAAATTCTAATTCTACCTGGAAAATAATAAGAAATGTATACAGTTTTCATATATAGAATCTAATTGTTTGGGAGGGTTGTCTCATAATCAGGGTTGTCTTATATTCCAGTAAATATGGTACTATGCCTAAAAAGACACTGCTGCCTGTTTTAAGATTAAATCATTAATGTATATGTACAAAGACATACAATGAGGCAAACTTCATTTGCTTGTAAAATCTGACCTGGTAGCAGGGAAAAGTGTTTTTATTTTATGTGCTGGCTTTAGTTTACCTACTTCTAATGTTTATTTTTCTTAAGTCACTGATTCATGCAATAATAATTACATGAAATGAATAGAAATAACCATGGCACGTAAAGGTGCCAAGGTATAAGCAGAGATAGGAGCCAGCTCCATCTGAAAATAACTATAGTTTACATATCTAAAGGAGCTGGTACGTACAGTATGACCATATACATCAGGGGTGGGCAATTATTTCGGGTGGAGGGCCGCTTGATGAGTTTTTTGGTGAGCTGTCGAGGGCTGCATGGGTAGTCCCGCCCCTTCCATTGCCACACCCTTTGGTCGCCATCTTGGGACCGGAAGTCCCATCCCTGTCCCCAACCTTTGCCACCGGAAGTCCCTCCCTTTGCAGAACTTACCAGGTGGCAAGGGGTTGTGACCCCTCTAACATCCTGCCCCAGCAGTGGGGTTTCAGAGGCATCAGACCTCCCCCAGAATGAAGCCAAACCAATTGAGTCAAGGGCTGCATGCACAAAATCTTTCCGAACAAATCATTTTAAAAAGGTATAGATAAAGTATCATACTAAAAGTCAAACATCTACTATAACAGATTTTAATTTTTATTAAAAAAAATAATTTGAATAGTGATTAACTTAACACTCCCGAAAACAACATGACAAACATACAACCATAATATAAATAACTTAAAATGATTAACTTAAAGACAAACAAAGGAACTCAATGTGACGAATGAAGCCTCTGATGTGCGTTAACCAGAAAATCAAAATCAAGCGTCATCTCTGTTGTTGCAATGCGGAATACTGCTGCAAGGTGGTCATCACACCGCACAGTGCAGCAGAAACCAGCCCAGCCTGCCCTTTCCCTCACCTGTGGGGCAGGACCCAGCTCAGCTCCTTCTTACCTGCAGGACAGCAAAATGTAGCCCAGCTTCCCTTCCCCTAACCAGTACTGGTCACCAGACCCCTCCCGCAAGCAAGGACTCAGCCTACCCCATCAGGCCCCAGACATCAAAAGCTAGCCAGCCCCCCATCACTGGTGCCACCCATCACTGGTGCCAGCCATGCTGGCCAGCCACCCATCACTGGTGCCAGCATGACGTGGTCCTGACCCATCCCAGCCCCAGCACCCCAGCATAGCAGAAGCCAGCTGAGGCCCAGGTCCCCTCACCAGCACAGCACCCTCTGATGCTGTAGGACCCCTCCTGTCCCAAGCCACAGAGAGCTCAGCCACAGCTTTCCCTCCCTGGCAGGGCCCAGCCAGCCCATCGCGTCCCCTATCAAGCAGTGGCTTCCCCAGGTGCTGCTGCACTTTCCCCCTACCTGTTCCAGCTGGTCCCAAAAGGAGGAGGCTCCACCGCCGCTTCTGCTGGCCAGTGCCGACCCAGTTGGGCTTGCCCCATCCCCAGCAGCATGTGGGAAGCTGACTTTACCCGCATGCTGCTCCAGATGGGGCCCGGGTCTGCACCGGCCAGGAAAAGTGGCATGGAGCTGAAGTCAGCTCCTCACATGCTGCTGGGGACAGGAGGAGCCTGGCTGGGTCTGCACCAGCCAGCAGAAGTGGTGGTGGAGCCGTGTGCCACTCAGGACTGACCGGCGCAGGAAGGGGGAAAGTGCAGCTGAGTCCCTGCCACTCGGGCTGGGTTCACCCTGTCCCGAGCGGCACACAGCTCCGCCACCACCTCTCCTCCCTGGTGCTGACTGGGCCGGAGCTGCAGCTCAGCTGCTGCTTCCCTTCCCCAATGTCAGCCCAGCCCAACCCCGCATGGCCCAAGCGGCACGGCACGGGGAAAGCCTGCCTAGCAGTCGCTTTCCTGGGCTTACCTGCAGGGCAGGGCCCTTTCCAGTCCCGTGCAGCAAAGCAGTACCCGACCCAGACGCTGTTTCCTCTCACCGGCGCCACAGGTTCTGGCCCAGCGCCCCTGCCCGTCTCAAGCTGCAAACATGGCCTGAGCTGGAATGGGGCGAGTCCAGCTGGGGCAGGCTGAGGTCAGGGTTGGTTGCCTCACAACCAGAACCCAAGGAAACAGCCTGAGGTGCTGCAGCCAGCAGTTGTTGCCACCAGAGGCTTTTAGAGAGGCAGCCACCATTACGTGGGTTTGAAAGGGCTTTGTGGGTCGGAGGGAAGTGCTTGGCGGGCCGGATCTGGCCCGCGGGCTGTATTTTGCCCACCTCTGATATAAGTGTATGTTCTTAATTCTACTGTTTTTCACTAAAACAATCGATTTGACAACAATAAAATAATCGGTGCTTGACCTGTACTATCCTGCTGTATTATCCAGAGTGAATAATGGAATCCAGAGTGAATCCATTGGGGAGGCAATGGACAAAAATAGTTGCTGACTTTAAACTTTCTTCCTCTGCAGATGGAAAGGGTCACATTAGTCTTACCTCTAAATCTGTTATTGATATAGACACAGCATTCTCGTTAGTAGCCATCATTACATGATTCATATTTGCTGTGTTCCTTTGCATACAATTATGGTATAAAATCTCCCTGTAAGAGTTTCTGTCAATAGCATAACTGACTTAGCAGTGTTGACTTTTACTTCGTAACCCTTTAATAGGGTCTCATCATGCAAGTGAGCTCTACTTATGTTTAATTTGCTTGCTTGTTGCCCTGTCCTCTGGGATTCAATGCTATCTAAATATGTTCTACTACTCTTCAGTGAATATGACATTTTTTGGAGCTTCTCCATAAGTTGCAATGATGTTGACATTACCCTGTAAAATTGAAGACTGCCAAAGTGCAGAAGAAAATGTGGCATGTATCACTTTCTCTGGGTTTTTTAAATGGAGAATTCTCTCTCGCATAATAAAACCAGTATCTTTCTTCCAGAGGGATTCTAAACTTGTGTTCAGGTAGGACTCATGTCACCCATCAAAGAAATGCAACCACTTTGTGCTGAAATGAAGTAGTTATTTAGCTGCAAAACTGTTCATCAGTGTAGGACAGACTGCAAACAACGAAGTATCCTATTGAAGCTACTAGCAGGATTAAAATGGCCATAATTATTTACATAATTATTAACATTTAGGTAGGACATTTGTGCCATTACCCTATATCCTGTGTTGGCACTAGATTTGCAACCCAGCCCTGATGCCTTGCTCCAGCTGAGCACAACCTTCAGACCGACCACAACTCCTCCAGTTGATAATAAGCGGATTTTATTGATACACTGTGATAGGAAATAAGAGCAATACAAGCAGAGCAAGCAAGATGATTACAACATACATTACCCAAACTCCCCAGCGCCCAGAATATACACAAGGCATGCAGTCTGTCCGTCTGGTACATAAACACTACCTTAAGGTTCTTTGCTTGAATGTCCGACATCAGCAACCTTGGAGGTCGGAGGCTGATGCCAACTGCCCGCTTGCTGTTGTGAAAACTCCTCCTTTTGTATTCTTTCTTCTCCAATGACTCGTCATCTTTGGACATCATGAATTGGTCTTCCTGTGGCAGTCATAATGTCCATGTTCTGTTTTGTCAGCCAAAATCCTATTTTCATAAATCTGTTACATGCACACATCCTCATTTGGGCTTTACTGGTATCCTCTTAATTTGGTAAGTCCCGCAAAACCAGAAAGCCCAAGGGCTTATGCAAGTGAGCACTGTAGCCCTGGAGCCAGGCCTATCTCTGTTATGAAAATGTCTGGATGTTTTCAGTTTCCCAGGATGTGTATATTCATTGGCTGCAGACCCCCTGTCTTCCCTGAAGACTGTGAAACTGAGAGACAAAACAGGCTTTTAAAAATCAGTTAACCCTTACTGGTGCCCTGGACCGTTGTTCTAATACAATATCTATTTTACCTACGACTCAATTCCTAAAAGCAAACCTCTACTTATCATTTTCTAGCCATCTCCCCCAAGCCCTCCTCCTGCTACCTGAACAACTAGAAGTGTTCTGAGATTTTTAATATCCTTTAAGGATGAGGACTTCCATTTTGTCTCATCCAAAAGATAATCAGTATGAAGCACAGTGCTCATTCACACCATACTGGGAAAATTGGTTCATTCCTGACAGGAAGAAAATGACTAACTAGAGAATCTACCCTATGGGGAGGAAGGAAGAGCAGCACCAGAATAAAGACACTGGACTTCAGAAAAGCAGATTTTAACAAGCTCAGGGAACTTGTGAGCAGGATCCTCTGGGAGGCAACTCTGAGGGGAAAGGGAGTCCAGTAGAGTTGGCTGTACTTTAAGGAGGCCTTCTTAACAGCACAGAAGCAAGCTTCCTGATGCGACAAAAGAATGGGAAATGCTACTGGAGACCAGCCTGGCTAGCCAGCAATCTCTTCAATTAGTTGAAACTTAGGAAGGAATTGTATAAAAAGTGGAAACTTGGTCATAGTACTAGGGGGAAGTATAAGAGAATTGCATGGGCAATCAGGGAGAAAATTAGGAAGGCTAAAGCACAATTTGAGATGCAACTGGCAAGATAAATAAAAAGGCAAAGCAGGTATTCTACAAGCATGTCAAAGAAAGAGGAATACCAAAGAAACTGTGCATCCCTTACAAAATGTGGAAGGCAACCTAGTTATGGTCAATTCAGAGAAGGCTGACATGCTTACTACCTTTTTTACTTCAGTCTTCACACATGGGACAGCTACCAGATACTAAGTGCAGTTGGTTAAGACTGGAAAAAAGACAAACAAGTAATGGCAGAACAGATGAGGGATTACTTAGAGAAGCTAGATGCTTTCAAGTTGGCAGGGCTGGATGGGGAATACAAAAACAGTCAGGGGCCTGGGAAATAAGACTTGTGAGGACAGGCTGAAAGAGCTAGGGGTATTTAGTCTGAAGAAGAGAAGACTGAGATGGAGATTTGATAAGTTTTCAAATACCTCTGTTGAAAAGTGGCCTAACTGAATGGTGATTATAAAGAAGATGGAGATGAGTTGTTTGTTTTGTCTGTGGCTGTAGGGAACAGGACTAGGAGCAGTGGCCTCAAGCTTCAGTATAGGAAATGTAGGTTGGGAATTTTAAAGATTTTCTGAGAATGAGAGTGGTCAAGCATTGGAATAGGCTACCTAGCGTAATTGTGAAACCTCCTCCGTCCTTGGGCGTTTTCAGGAGCAGGTTAGATAGACACTTGGATGGGATGGTTTAGTCAGGTTGATCCTGCCTTGAACAGGGTGCTGGACTAAATGACCTTGTGAGGTCCTTTTCAGCCCTGCTTTCCTATGATCCTATTTCCATTGAAATCAACAGTAGATTTTTTTTATTTGGTTGTTTTTTTTCCCCCCTCCATGACAATAGAAGCAGGCCATAAAATGGCCAGTCCTATTTCTGACAATACCACACAGTAATATAATCATGGGATGCATACTTAAAGTGTTTTAAAATGTTTATGCTGCAATTGTGAATTTATAAATTAATGATATTGTAAAATCTAGTGGAGTTGAGGTCCAGCAGGACCTTCCATTATCAGATAATGAAAAGAAACAAAGCACTTATACATAATCTTCATAGCAAGTTAGGGACACTGTTCAAACAACTTGAAAAGGTACCGGTCCCTGGAAAGATGAACTTTTGGGCTATGTAGAACAGCATATACAGTCACATTTTATCGCATTATTTTAGGCAGTTTTTTCACTACAGTTATGTTGAATTTAATGTTCTTAAACATTCATCTATCTATTTCTTTAGAAAGAAACCAAAATATCCAAAATGAAAGGATTTAAAAAATATATTTTATAATGTTTATTTTTTTAATGTTTCAGTGGTGAAAGGGAGATTATGACTATAGTTCTTTGGCTATGCAGCCTCCATGTACATGCTTCACCTGTGTGTCTTTTTTCAGTTTGAAAAAAAGAGTACAAGGCGCACACTTTTGTTTTGGTATTGATAAATGCTAAATGACTAACTGAAATGGTGTCACTTAAGTCTTGAGCAGAAGTATACACGCTGGGTAAATTTGCGCATTATGCATATTAACTAAAACCCAGTGGAAATACAGCCATTGACAGCTATTTGACCCAGAAGATCACAGTGTTCTTTTGTTAGTAAAAGTCTGAATAAATAAGAGCAATATAAAAGTTAAAATCTTTCAGAAGTGTGTATACAGTAGAAATGGATTAGATGCTATCTTTGTTCCACTCATATTAGCCTAACAACATCAATTATAGGGAAGTCTTTCACAGCCAATGTTTTCCCTTCTAATCTCATTGGTACACTTCCCTTTCTTCTTGTTTCTATAACACTGTTTTTGTTCCTGTGCTGTTCTGTGGACCTCCTTCTCTTTGTTTTCCTTGTGTAGTGAATCTATGTTCCCAGAGGGAGCTATCTCCTCACAGTAGCTTACTCTCCCGCAGGACACTGCCTCTGTCTGTAATCCTAGGCATTTTCTTCACTCTTTTTTATGCTTTTCAAAAGGAGGAGAGTTTTGACCAAGTCCCTTGGGTCGAGGTTTTTGCTCCAAATTATAGTCCATTTGTGTAAAAGCAAACTACCAGAGTCTCAAGGGGGTTGGGGTCGCCAAGCAGCAGTTTTTAGTGACATGTGGCTGCTCTCTACTATGTAACTGTTGCTTTTTAAATAGTCTTTCAGGACAAACTACCAAATATGACCAATTGTAATAATATGAAAATAGGTACCTTTGTTCTAATCCAGTCTGTTAAAAACCTTGTTTACTAGCAGTCGAGTCAGTAAGTATGCTGCTGGGGTTCCCACCTATTGTGTTCAATGTTTGTTTCTTTGGAGCAAGAATTTATTGTTGGGTTTATATTGAAGATTAGTAGCTTGTGATCTTTATTGAGCCACAGTGCTCAGATTATTAGGTGCCTAGTAAAATCAAGTAACTTTAATTTTATGCTAATTTATGATAATTTGAGCATCTTTAAATGTAAATTTAAGTTAAAAATGAAGAATATGTCATTTAAAATGCATCACAAGCTTCCTTTTAATGAATGATTTTGAAGAAGTAGGTTATAAATTCACCTTCCAACTAGTTTAGTATGGATGATTTCTTCTTTTAAGTATTTGGCATCCTTTAATGACAACCCCTGCAGTGGCAAGCCTTTGCAAAGTAAATGCAGCTGGCTTGATGCACAATCATGAATGACATTGCATTTAGTTATTAATAATTGAAGGCGCTTTGTCTCTTCCTTCTGGGTCCTGTATATAATTTATGGATCATAAACCTCCTCTAAAATCTAGGGGAAAAATTAAATTTTACTGAGCAGAAGGGGCTAGTGAGAGACTTTCTGTGCTAATAGCCAGCTCACTTATTTACACATTTCCTCAGAAATATACTGAATAGAAAACCTAGAATGACTGATTTGCTCTCTTCCAGCCTTGTTTTTATCATTGATTCTTGAAAGCTTATTTCCTACTTCAGCAGTCTTCAAGAGCATTAGTGTTTTGATATATAGCATATATGGCATTCTACACAACTAATTTCTCTTCCATATTATGAAACACTGTCCCATACCTTTCAGAAATGAATAAAGATGTACTTTTTTCCTGTAAAGAAATCACTTCCAGAAATGAGGTCTATCCACTGGAAAGCTGAGCAACTTTCTGATTACTTAAAATAAAGGGAAAGAAAATGCTTTTTTTGATCTTTGCCACTTGCAATTCTTCTTGAGTTTCTTTGAAAGTAACCTTTAACCTTCACTCCTATTGCAACACTGGCTTGAAAAACTGGAAGTATTCTAGCTTCCAAATGAATAATGTCATGGTGGCCTTACTTATTTAACAGTAGTTTTTCAAATTACACTGACCATGCATTTCTCTCTTAGTAGTCAGGGATCTGATCACTTGAGTGCTGATTACTACAGTCCAATTATGTTCACGAAGAGTTGAAAGCGTTTAGTACTGCACTAGATTGGGCTCCATTTTAACATATTTGCTAAAGTCAGGACAGTTCCTGTAAGTCGGTGGTAATATTCCCAGTGACTTGCACTGGAATGGGAAGGAAGACATTGATCCTTTTTGGCTTTTAACAAAAAGAACTTTTTTTCACTATTTATTATTCTCAAAGTATCCTATTGGAAGTTTGTGTTTCTGGACCTTGTGGCCCAGTTGCAAGTATGTCTCCTCTTTTGATAGAGTAAATTGGTCTTTCTTCAATGTAGGTTCTGACCAGAAAAGTGACAGAAATGACTCCCGATGCACATCTTCTCACTGTGCCTCATGAGACGTCATGACTGCCTAGTTTTATGAACATTTAGGGAATTTTGCTACTCATGGAATCTCATTGCTTCAAATTAGACCAGAACACCCCCAAATTGTTAGCAAGTGTTTTTAATTCCAGAATGTTAGGTAGTCCTGACACATGAGGAGATTAGAGAAAATGTGTGCATGCCCAGGTCACTAAACTTTCATGTCCATCTGAAAAATAGCAAATGTTTTTGAAATACTAATTTTTATCGATGATGGATAAATATGAACTGCCCAGATACTGGTTCTTATGAGCATACATTGATTTCTGTGTATTATGCTATTGTATATGGTTTTTGGTTTGTTTCTTTATGGGACCCAATCCAAAAATCATTTAATTTACTAGAAAAGTTTCCTGTAGTTGACCTCGGTGGTCTTTGATACAGGTCGGTTGTGATTATTTGGTGGGCAGCCATGTTTTTAGATTCTCTTCCATTAGGTTGCATTTCACACAAAAACAGCAGTATGTCCATGTGATTTCTAAGGATGTTTCCATTGATTTTTTTTTTTTTTTTTTTTTTTTTTTTTATTTACAGGAATGGGATAGCAAATTGTCGGATGCGGACAGAAAGTGAACAGTCGTGTGGCTCTCCAGTTGTTAGTGGTGATCCAAAGGAGGATCACAACTACAGCAGTGCCAAATCTTCCAACCACAGGAGCACATCGCCTGCTAGTGACTCAGTTTCCTCTTCCTCTGCTGATGATCATTATGAATTTGCTACTAAAGGCAGCCAGGACAGCAGTGAAGGAAGTGAAGTTAGCTTCCAGAGCCATGAGAGCCATAGTGAAACAGAAGAAGAGGACAAAAAGCAAAGCCGAAAGGAGACCAAGGATTCTTTAGCTGACAGTGGGTATGCGTCCCAGCACAAGAAAAGGCAACATTTACTGAAGGTGAAAAAAGTACCAAGTGACACACTGCCTCTTAAAAAGAGACGTACAGAAAAGCCTCCTGAGAGTGACGATGAGGAGATGAAAGAAGCAGCTGGATCACTCCTGCATTTAGCGGGAATTCGGTCCTGTTTGAACAACATCACCAATCGGACGGCAAAGGGGCAGAAAGAGCAAAAGGAAACCACAAAAAATTAGAACAAATCTATGATTTGTTTGAACTTAAAAAATTTTGTTTCAGCACGTCAGGTGAATTCTAATGATTTGTGGCAATATCAGCAATTTTTTTAGTTTGTTTTGTTTCTGTTTTTTCTTTATAACTTTTTTTAGTTCCTATTTCTTTTTTTCTTTTTTTTTCTTTTGACCCTTAAGATTTTTATTTTTTAAAGGAGATTAAAGCCATAGAACTCATACTGACACTCAGCTAATTTACAAAAGCTTTTCATTACCTGAAGACAAAAGTAAAAAGCCAAAATCGCCATTGCTTTCTCCGGCTTGTCAAAAATGCATGGTTGAATACACAGTGACATCGGCATTAATGTGATGGGAGTACAATTGGGCACTTGGAAATCCCTAGAAGAGATGTGCATAATTTAGTATCATTCAGGCCTGGCCCTTAAGTTAAAATAATGCAGCCTTTTGATTAGGTTTATTAAATGAATGTGAATAAAGAGATTTGGGGGAAAGAAGGAGGCATGCACTCCTCAACACCAAACCCAAGGAACAGCTAGTGGCACTTGGATACAGTTGTGCCATAGAAGTCTTTGGACAACCACGGGTAGCAACTGCACATAGAGTAATGCACTGTTAGTGCTTCATATACTATATGTGGCTCATAATGTGATGACTGATAACTTTAAGTTGTGGAAAATTCGAACTGTGTATGCAATGGGTTTCAGTGATATAATGAGAAGAAATGGGGGGAGGAGAAATTGTTAGTGATATAGTTGATCATTGAATTCTGTCTTCTATATTAAATTAGAAGAATGTTTAAAAAGCCATAAGCCTGAAGATTGGCACTATGTGCAAAAAATAATATGGAAAACAAGCTATGTGTGCTAAACTGCCTGAGTAAAAAGCAGTCAAGTCTAAGAAACTACAGTAACTATTAAGGAAGGAAATAAATCAGAATCTTTTCCTGTGGATCAAAAATATTTGATCTAACTGGAAAACATGCTACAAAACCTGCCATTAGTATTATGCTGTATTTCAAAAACAGAATTAAAGCATATTGATGGATACTATAATTTTAAAAGTTCAGTAAGAGCTCCTATACTGCCCTCAAAACTGAGCATGCAGTTAATGTCAGTCAGGATTCATCTGTGCAAAAATGACAACAGATTTCCAGATTCAACCAATGTAGCCAGCAGAAAATTCTGATCCACATTGCATGGATTCCTTTTCTGGGGGAGGGGGAAGGGGGGGAAACGCAAATAAAACAAACTTTTTTAAATTCAAAGACGACAAAGTTCTTGTAAGGTAAATAATGTATTTAGCATGAAGCATGACTTATTTTCATATAAATATAGAAAATAGAGAAAAAGGCTATGCCTCTAATTTTTAAGCCCTTAGGCTTAGAGTTTTTTGTTTTGGTTTGTTTTTTGTTTTGATTTTTTGGGTTTTTGTTTTTGTTTTTTGAAGCAGGTGTTTAAGGTTTAACCTTCTTCAGGGACAAACACTGACTGTTGGGGAACTTACTCTGCAATATTAAAAAATAAAAAAAATCTTCACGCTCTGGTAGGGCTTGGATGGTTGAATTTTACTGCCTTGTCTGCACATTCAGCCCCCTCTCCCTACTTCTCTGTTTTAAAAAACAAAGTATGTCCTTTCTCTGTCTGTACATGTGTAACATGACGCAATAATCTGAGGGCACATTTAGTAGTGAGTGTGTATGACGGAATTAAGAGAATAATGGGAGGCTTAATTGAGGAAAATTCTGATTTGGGTCAGGAATAGGTAGGTCAGTGAATAGCTTTGCTAATTTGCCATAAGAAAATGAAGTTAGTAGATAGCTGTATTGATGGTGATCAGAGACGCAGCGCAGTGTTAGAAGAAGCGATTCAGGTAGTAGTAGTGCCCCTTGCCTGAAAATGTTGATCGTTAAATTAGCATTCCCTTTGAGAGGGGGGAGCATGTGAAATGATGTAATCTATTCCACTCCAGTTAGTAAATTTGGCATGAAAGCCATCTACACGAAGAATATTCTGAAGGCAAAAGGAGCTGAGAACCCCAGTCCTTCAACAAAATAAAACAAGCTTTTCTCTTTGAAAGGAAATGGGGCTGTATTTCTCTCTGGTGCAACTGCTTCAATCCGTAGTTATACAGGGATGAGCATAACCCATGAACAGCAAGTGATGAAAGAGCGATGTGATTGCCCAGTCAATGGAGTGAAATAATAACTGTACTCCAAGACATTTGTTTTTTACATTCAGTTTAAGAGGTGGAAGGGTTGTAAAATAAGTTACAATAAGCCTTCCAGTATTGCTCTGCAAAGCGAGTATTTTACTATGTAGAAAACACCACAACACAAGGGGGCCTCTGATTTGCCTAAGCATGTACTAGGGCCCAAGCCCAACTATATGCAAATTGAATGGTAGTCCATAGGCCAGATTCTGGAGTCTGGCAGACCTGCAAGCAACACAGGTTAGGAAGGAGAGATGCAAAGACTACAGAGAACACGGGTGCTCACCTGATCTGAGGACCACTGTGTCCAAGGTTGAATCGAGGTGTAATGTAGAGCAGCAGATAGGATGGTTCTAACTTGCCTTGGTTTAATAGCCCTGAGAGTCACAAAAAAAATGCCACTGCCAAGGATCATTGCAGCAGAGAACAGGTGCATCAGCCACATCTCTTCCTCTCAATAGAGCTACTACATGAAGGTTCCAGGGGCCTCCATCTCCTTCCAGACCCACTGGCTCTACAGCCACAGTCTTCAGAAAGGAGGTAACACAAACACCACCAAAAAGTCTGGCCCTTGGTGTTTCATGGGGTCCTGGGGAGAGTAATTCCAACTTGAAAATAACCATAACAACAACTCCCCCAGAAACTTGGTCTAGCACATGCTTGCAGTTGTGTTATTCCATCCTACCAGACTCTTTGATATAAAAAAAAATACAAAAAGTTACATTTAACATTGAGAGTAGAACTTAGTGGCTTCATGTAAGTTCCAAGCAATGACTCACTTCTCCCTCTTCTCGAGAGACAATGACATGGCTGCATGCCAGCGGGCTAAACCTGCCTTCAGTAACAACAGTAATTCCAGAGTAACTCCACTGACTATAATAATTACTCCAGATTTACCCCAGTGTTCTTGGCTGAATATATAATGAATACTATTGTTAACCACCCAAGAAAAGTCTTTTACATAAATGCCTAATTAGACAGGTTGTCTTGTTAAAATATATATTATTTACCTAAGACTTCAAAAGCTCCCTCATGGACTTGCTGGTAAATCTAACGTTGGCAGGTATGTTTTTAAATGTGCAATTTCTCACTCCAGGATTGGTCTGCTAAGGAGATGGAGTTGTGCAATGTTATAGAAAGTGCTTTCAAAACCTTAAAGAGGAACCAGCAGTTGGGCTAGGTATCAGTGTCTCCTATAGAAAGATTTTTCAGTTTAAAAGTAATTGGTCCTGAATGCTGCCTACTGTAGTAATTGTCATCTGCTACAGGATTACAATTTGAGTTTTTTACAAAAGACTCACAAGTCAGTGTTTAAGATGTTTGCTTTGTGCTTGATCATAACAGCATCTTTAGAACTGGTCCTGCTGCATCAGTGGACTATTCATTTTAATTAGCCAAGTGTTTTATCCATTGAATTAGGAGGACTGGTTAAGGTCTATTTAGTCCATTACATAACCAAAATGATAGAATCAATACAAAGCACTCTCAGATTCCTTTAAGAATTTAGAAAAGTTCCAGCTTTTCAATCCAGTTCTCATTTTTTTTAATCCAGCCAAAACTAAGTAGTAATTAGATCATCTTAGATTCTTTTGTCTGAAAATCTTTGTGTGAGAGAGACATTCTAAAGTCTCTAAAGTTCTGTTTTTCCCTCTCTCATCACTTTAAAAAACTTGCAAAATTTGTATTTCCCAAAACTGTCATGAAAAAGCTAATAAAGCAACAAATGTTCATAGGCAAGCTTCAGATGTGAGTGAATGTTTAAGGGTTGTTTGTAATTGACCAACAAATCTTTACCCTTTGAAGGAGTTATTTTGCAGGGAGGAATATTTGTAAGCCAGAGCTAATGCAGCAAATAGATTTTATTTAAGTCTGCAGGTATGATGGAATTCACTATTTATTGCTTGTGTTCTGCCAACAATTTGATGTTCTTTTGTAAAATCACTTGGATGGAGTACGCCTTTTAGAAAGCTAAGCCCCAGTCTTGACCAGCTTTGCTATTTCATCAAATCTATCTTCCTGAAAACAGAATTTAATTCTGATTTCACGTGTGTCAAAACCTGGAGGAACTCCATGGGCATGCATGTGTTTAACTCAATTTTATGTCCAAAAAGTTCTTCCTGTTTTACACTAATGGGAGGAGAGAATCCCCAAATAGATGCATCCCACTGAATTCCTGGCCATGGAGGAACCTGTAGGCCAGATCCCTTGTTGGGATAAGGTGGAATGAAAGGAAGCATAATGGAGTTATGTCAGTTTCCATTAGCAGAGAATTTGCTCCTAAATCAGCCAGTATATGGGCAAAAAATTCCCAAAATGTCTAAGTCCCATTCTCAATAGAAATCTATTGATTTTTAATGAGACTTTGACTCCTAAGCCACTAAAGGTCAGGTACTCGAGTGCCTAAAGGTGTAGATTGGTGCCTACTGCAACTTTGAGCCTGAAGATTGAACTCTATTGGTGGTGAGTGTGATCAGCTACTTGAGCACTCAGGCCTAGCAGGTGGCCACCTGCACCTTTAGGCACCTTAATACCTAAAACATCTGACCCTATGGCTCTTAGAAATGCATTTAACATTGTCAGCTAGGTTCAGTTTGAGATACAAATACAATTTACTTCCCTTCATTGAGAAGAACGTAAACCCAAGTTCTGTCAGGTGGGGCACTGCTGCCTGAATAGCCCTTTTAAAAAATAGAAATAAGAAAATTTTTTTAATATCCTATTGACTTTGCCACCAAAAAAGCATTTGAATCATACATACTCTTGATTGTAACAGTATCAGTGTTGACAGTCTGACCAATTATGTCTTTAGTATTGTTCTTCACAGCCCTCCAGTAATATATCAAACACTGTTATGCACATAATGCAGCACTGTGATCTAATTTAAATAATACTTTTTTATTATTTATACTACTCTGTGTAATATACATCAACACTTTGCTATATAATCTAAGTGATAACCCTCTTCTTAGTTATCTGCCAAACTTTGAACTTCAGTTTGGTTTCTATTGCAGTTAGTTACAACGTTGTAATGGTGTCTCTTTCCTTTGAAATGGAATGTGTAAATCAAACTATAAACATTGTGTGTTGTATTTCGGGCTGACGTTTATAAGGATTTACACACAACATTTGGTGTTCAATATAAATCTGCATATACTTTTGTGAATTCATCTGTTAATCCCCTTTCATTTAGGAAGTATTAATTGACAGTGGTTTATTAGGGTCTGTTTATTTTTACATTTTTATTTTTAGTACTGGTTATTCTTGAATTAAGCACAGACTTGTCAGCTGGGTTGCTTTATCATTGATAATGTACATGACCTTAGAATTCTTCCACAGTTCAGCAAACAAGTACTAGCTTCACTGACCAAAAAAAAAGTCTTGACCTGATGTGTCTATGGTGCTGTATTTTGCTGGTGTACATTTAAAATCAGAAATGAGTTAACAAAGGTCACTTCAGAGTTGTGCTAGCAAGTAGCCTTTCCTCTTTTTTGTTAGTGTTGAAACCAAGAATATTCTACCTGAAAATACATATTTGGGTTTATTCTACTGTATTTATACTCATTGCATTTGCAATGAGTATAGATTGGGATTTCTATTCCTTTTGCAAGTAAGGTGAAATTTACTCAGGACCTGATCTACAGTCCATTTGAAATCAGTGGGAGGGTTTTATTTTTGTCTCTGGTTGGATTTTTGGGGGGTTGACTTCACTGGATTTTAGATCAGACCATCAGTGCTGAAGGGCTGTCATTTAAGGGTTTAAATGCTGCATAGCACCGTTCACTGGTTAAATTTCACCAGTCTTATCTTCCATATTGGATGTTCAGATTCTAATATGGTTGATAATAGCTAGAAATTGGACTTCATTCTTTCATTACTGTGGCCTGAAATCCCATTATCTATTTTTGTAGCTCAAATAAGACTGAAATTTAGTGCATTTTTAAGTTAATTGAACATTGTACATTTCTTCAGTATGTGTGTGGGACAATTGAAAGTAATACCTGTATTTGATAGCCAATTCTATGACTGCATCATTCACACTCACTACTTAAACTGCCATGGTGTAAAATGTTAAGGGGGGAGGGGGAAATGATTTGTGTGTGTATGAAAAGCATTATAAACTTGTACATTTTTTATACTCTGTAATTTCTGAAATATTTTGTTTTACAGAAAAAAGTGATAAAGCAATCAAAAGACCAAGAGGTTTAATATCAATGCTTAAGGGTCACATGACCTTAACTGGCCAATAAGTGAATTCAGTACAGTAATAAGCCAATTTTTTTTTACTGTATTGACATCAAACTGCCAATTTCATCAATATTAAAATAAGAACTGTGATGGGGGAATGAACAGTGATGTTAAGTTGTTTTTGTGTTTACCTAAATGAGCAGTCCGAAGGCAAGTGCAATCAGCCGATCTTTAGGAAATATGAAAATATTGATTTAGAGGCATACTTGCATTTTACATTTTCTTGATGTGTAATCATATTGCCAAAGACAAACTATTTCATCATTATTATTGTAAATAACACTTTCCCAAAACCTACCATAAAGTTTCTGTGATGTATTGTCTTCCAGTTGCAATAAAAATTACTGAGTTGCATCAATCGAATAATTGTAGTTTTGTGTACAGTGGCTTTAAAGGTCACTGCTTTATGATTTCTCATTGTTTTTATTCAGTGTGGTGATGATCCCACTTGCACATTCTTTGTATTAGGTGATATTCATGAAATCCACTAGCTGCTAGCATCCTGATCATGTCCAGATGAATAAATACAGTATGGAATGTGTCATCTGGATGAAAACACCCATAATTGTTTTCCTCTTTTCCATTTTATGTTTCTGTAACTTAACTGACCTTACTGGAGTTTACATGTCTGCATTTTTTTTTCTTTTGACTCTCAATTGTTTTATACCATCCTCTCAGATTTTTCTGTGCAATGTTGCTTCCAGACTGGTAGGCCAAATTCAAATTTTTACTAGTGCAAATCCCAAGCAACTCCATTGCCTTGTTCTTTCTAGGTCTGTTCATCTAAGCAAATGCAGATAAACTGCTCAAAATTGGATTTGCAGAAATGCATGCCCACACTAAATTGCTAGACATCTAATAGGCACAGCCAGGTTTTTCAAACACACTCAGCTTCCAATAGCTCCCAGTGACTTCCATGGGAATAGGGACTGCTGTTTGCTCACAGTTTTGGAAAACCAGGCCACGTATTTGATGCCTGAAAGTGGATTTAGCAATCTGATTCATTTTAGGAATTAATTTTAATTCTAGGCCTCTGGCTTCAATTTAGAAAAAGAACAATAAAGGGTGAACAAAACTGTTAGCCTTCTTTTTAGGCCCTCTTTTTCTGATTTGTACAATTCTATGGATAAACCAGAGCCCTCTCCATTTTGAAAGTGCCATGCATCAACATGGAGCCCTCAATATTTATAGATTATGCTTCTAAAAGATTAAAAAATAAAAAGGAACACACGCCTTCTTCAGCCATCCCATAATTTCTTTCAAAGCCATTTCAGAGGCACTGGTGGGGTAAAATTTCTTGCTATTCAATAAGGACTTAACTGTGGCTCCCTTAACTAAGCTGTTTCGGAGCCACTTATATAAACATTCTTTTCCATAATACACCTTTATAATGTGTGTTCTCAGTAGTTGGTATTAGATACCATTACAATAGGCATCTGATGGATGAGAGAGCTATAGACAGGTATTGGAGAGAGGAGAGAGAGAAACAAACTTCCTGAATATACACAAAGAGCATGTGCATAAATGCCCAAAGAGCATGTGCATGGCCAGTATCTGGTTGGGCAACTGATACTTCAGTGTATTGCCTGAAAACACTTCAAGTTGTAACCTGTTATCAGCCTCCAGCACTACTGCAACAACAAAGGGAAAAAACCCCACAGACAAGATGAAATGAAAGGTGACCAGTGAGAAGAAAAAAACACTAAACTACCCTATGGACTGTTTTCCTCTAATGGATCCCCCCTCCCTTCTACTGTAAGTTAAGCAACTCTCAGGCAGCTTCTTCTGCCAATGGACTGGTAATGATGATATACGTGCAAAGTGGAGACCGACAGACACTTCAGCTCCTGAAAAGAACCCCACTCTTCGGGACTTGTCACCGTACAAGAATTGCCTATTATGCCTGGCATTGACACACAAATGTTTCATTCACTGCTAGCCAGCACTGGGAGGGGGGGCAAGGATCTTGAGGATTTTATCAATTGGAGGAAAAGGAGGTCAGAAGCAATGCAGTTCTAGCATTATATGGGAGGTGTATGTTTTAATTCCAACTCTACTACAGACCTTTCTGGGCATCCTTGAGCAAGTCATTTACTTTGAGTGCCTAGGTGTCTCACCTGTAAATGGGAAGACGTTTGCCTCTTAGAAGAATTCAAAGCAGCCTGAAGGCTCTTTGGGCTAGATCCAAGAAAGGACTTGGGTGCCTACAAGTTAGGGTGTTGTTACATGTTACAATTTTCATGTGCTAACTCAAAAGAATGTTAGGCAATATTCAAGTTGGTATGTGCTGTGAGCAGTTCTACATTACGGGTTAATACCCTCTCTAACAGGTACAGCTCTGACTTGCCACTAGATGGCTGGGGAACAGGGGCATGGCTAGGAGCTGCTGAGTCTGCTCTGTGATTGCCTGGCTCTCCAGTGGCTTCCCCCTCACCTCCCCCAAACCTCTGCAGTTCCCTGGCTCTCCCTGGGTCTGTCAGTCCCAGGCAGTAGAGTTCTGGATGGGGGGAGGGCTTGCAGGGGTGCATCTGAGGATACTGGGGGACCACAAACTGTTAATAATGGCCCCATGGAGCAGACTGATA
The DNA here is from genome assembly GCF_000455745.1 of Alligator sinensis. NCBI lineage: Eukaryota > Metazoa > Chordata > Crocodylia > Alligatoridae > Alligator > Alligator sinensis. The sequence continues at coordinate 132,381 of NW_005843318.1, read as the reverse complement.
TTACTGTAACACGTGCTGCTTAACACAAGCTGCAGATAATCCTTGCCCAAAGAGGTATAACTTTGAGATGCTCAGAGGTCATTGAGCTCCTCTTTTCGCATCTTAAGAGCATTTAATACATGGGAATGGTAACATCTGACAATACCCTTAGGTGCTAGGATACCTAACTTCTTATTGCCTTCAGTACAGAAGAAGAGCATGCTGTGATGCTTGAGGCTCTGCTTGAACTCTCACAAAAAATGAGGTATGAAATGAAATGGGGGGGGAAAAGGCTTGGCTTGCCCAGTCACAAATACAATTTTCTCTGGCATCTCTAAATCAATAAATGGTGAATGCTAGAGAGAGTAAAGAACTGGAGAGAGATCACTCTAGAGATATCCAGTTCAATGGTAGCCCTCTAGCATTCACCATTGCCATTGTCAGAGACAGATACTGGGCTAGATGGATCATTGGTCTGACATGGTATGAAACTTAACATTCTTAAAAGCAGTCCTTTCCCAGGGTAGGTTCAGTCCCACATCTCCCACTTCCCTGGAGAGTTTTGTATCTACTAGGGTATAAGCTATTTTGGATGGGTATGCACCCATTCCTCCCTGTGAAGCTATGTTGTTGCAGAGCACAACGCAAAATTCTTTTGGGCAAGATGGAAGTGAGAGAGAGAATAAGCGGGAGCACGACTGTCACCTAGGACACTCTTGGAGTGGGTGGAGTCTTCTCCCAGGACTGTTTTCCATATATTTTATAGTTATCAGCCCTTATATAAATGTGTTTACAGTTTTCTTGCCTTGTAGTCCCTGTGCTACTATATGTAAACTAGCGTTACACTGCAGTGATGTCTTCTCAGCTCCCTTGGGCTATCCAGATGGAACCCCTCAGAAGATGTGACAGAGGAAATACCTAGTTTTTCTATCCTAGGTTTAGCCTAGGTATGAACTGGCTGCTGAACTGCTCAGTGCTGTCATGAATAGGATAGGCCTGGGCATATCCAGGGGTAGCACTCTTAGCAGCTATTTAAATTCAAAGCATAAAGCCCTTATAAGGTTAAGCAGCAAATGATCAGGGAGCTTTAGGATCACAGTTCTGGATTTTAGGCATCCCATTCCCCTTTTTTTTTGTATCTAGCCATAGGAATCTAAAGCAGAGGAAGTCCTGAAGAGAAACAGTAGGGCCAGTCCACCTCAGAAAGCCTAGGCTGCTGTTTTGAACTTGCTATTAAAGTCAAATCCAGAGAAGATAGTGAGTTTGGACATTTAACTCGGGGACTATGTGTTCTTTGAGGTTGGGATAGGGACTTGGATGGGTCCATCAGAACAGTAAAATGGACCTGGGAGCAGGACTTTCTTCTATGGTTTTAAAGATGTCAGTTTGAATTCCTTTTTCAGTCAGAAGGTTGTGTGTGCTCAGGGTTCAATTCTGCTCTCTTTTTTTTTTTAATACAGCCACAACTCCTAAACTAGGGACAGACATTTCACATAAACCAGTTTAAACGATCGAAATTGGTTTAAACCTGTAACAGAACAGATGTTCAGTGCCCATAAACCAGTTTGAAAATGGCTGAAACCCGTTTGAGATAAACCTGGTTGAATGTAGTATCAGACTTAACTGATTTGGCTCAAACCGGTTTATGCAATGTCTGTCTCAGACCCCTTGCTGGTTTAAGATAAACCAGACTCTTCAAGCATCCCGGCATGCTCTCTGGGCTCTCTGCTTCACAGCAGGGCTGGCTCCTCTCCTCTGCTCCCCAGCTGGAGCTCTGGCAGAGACTTGCAGGAATAGCAGGGTCTGCCTGGCTTCCTCCTACCCTATCCCCCCCTCACCGCTCAAGCAGGAAATCCCCCCCTCCTTCCCATCTCCCACAGCAGGGACCCCAGCCCCATGGACCCTACGCATGTGGTATGCTATCTAATGCAGACGTGTGTGTCTCCAATTTCACTGGGCCAGCCAGAACAGAGACCCCTTAGGCTGTCTGGAGCTCATCAACTGCTCAGCTGGCAAGTTGTTTAAGAAGAGTTTGAAGTAACGGAAAGAAGCTATTGTTTTGCTGATCAGGTGATAAACACTCATCAGCCCCCTGCTCATTTGCTCCCTTGTTAGTTTGCTTCAGACAGTATAAAGAAGCAGGGAGGGAGTTCCATATCATCAACAGATGCATGCACTGCATTCCCTTCCCCCACCTTGCCTCAGAGTGCTAGCAGGAGACTGGGGTCTGGCAACACTCCTGCTCCTTGAGCAGCCAGCAGGGAAAAGCTTGGGATGGTGCAGGTAGACCTCCCTAATCAGAACATCCTGCTGGGGCCTGGCCATACCCCTCCTCAGCTCAGCACTAAGCAAGGGAAGGGAGGGCTGCTCTTGCACCCCCCCCCCCCCCCGCTTCTCCAC
>NW_005843318.1:123641-127143 GCF_000455745.1 Alligator sinensis | reverse complement strand
CGGGTGTACGCCACCTTTTTGGTAACCAGGCATTCCCAGACGTCCTTGGTGAGCCAGGGGGGCTTTTGGGCACTTTTGCCCCCCTTGCTTCTTGTTGGGATCGTCACACCTTGGGCCCTGAGTATTGTCTCCTTAAGGAACGACCACTCATCTTGGGCACTGAGTTCCCCTGCCCTGGAAAACCCCAGTGCCTCTCCCACCAATCTCCTCAACTCGTTGAAGTTGGCCCTTTTGAAGTCTAGAGCTACTGCCTTGCTGCAGGCCCTTGTCATCCTGTGCTGGATGATGAATTCCAGCAAGCGATGATCGCTATCACCCAGGTGGTCAAGGACCTGGAGCCTCCTTACCAGATCATCGCCTTTGGCCAGGACCAGGTCCAACAGGGCATTTCCTCTGGTGGGACTGTGCACTTCCTGGGTTAAGTGGAGGTCCTGTATCTCAGCCAGGAACCTCCTGGAACGGTCCGACCTGGCTGACTGCTCCTCCCAGCAGATGTCCGGGTAATTTAGATCACCCACGACAACTACATCCCTTGCCTTAAGTGCCTCTGCAAGCTGGCCCGAAAATTCCTGGTCCAGCTCCTCCCGTTGGTTGGGGCGTCTGTAGTAGACAGACCATTAAATCCCTCTCCCCACGACCCCCTTGTATCTTGACCCAGAGCACTTCAGCTTGCCCCTCTGACCCCATTTTGCTGGCAGAAGATGGGTATTGCTCTTTGACACAGAGCGCCACAACCCCTCCCTTCCTTCCTTCTCTATCCCGCCTGTAGAGCCTATAGGCCCTAATGCTAACTGCCCAGTCGTGGGATGAATCCCACCATGTTTCTGTAAGCCCCACTATTTCTGGGTTTGAACTGGCTATTCTGAGGCTGAGTTCCTCCTGTTTGTTCCCCATACTCCGAGCATTGGTATACAGGCATTTAAGGCTTTGCATAGCTGTGCTTGCCACCCCCCGATTAGGAAGACTATCTGGACCCGTGTTTCTTACCTGGGCACTCCTTGCATGTGTCACCTGTCTTGCTCGGGTGACATCTCCTCGTCTTCCTGCGGCCCCCTCCCCCGGCGAGGCTAGTTTAAAGCTCGCCGTACGAGATCAGCCAACCTGAAAGAGAAGACACGCTTGCCTTTAGGAGAGAGGTGAAGCCCATCCTGCCCCAGCAAGTCCCCCGCCCGAAAGCATAGGTTGTTATCTAGAAACCCAAGGCCCACCTGGCGGCACCAACTCCGTAAGCGCCAGTTGACCTCGCCAATGCAGGCCTCGTGTCGCCGTCCCCACCTACTCACTGGAAGGAGAGAGGAGAATACCACCTGCGCCCCCGTCTCCTTAAGCTTGGCCCCCAGAGCCTCGAAGTCCTTCATAATGTGGTTAGGGTTTCCCCTGGCCGTGTCATTTGTTCAATGATTTCAATCATTGCAAAGATTGAATCAATTCAGGCTCAGGCTTTTTCAATGTCTGTCCCTAGCCCTCTGGTATTCTCTGCTGTAGATTAGGCCCTTTATTCTTCTGCTTTGTCTTTGTCTTGTAATGTTTGCCCAGGCAAAAGGCAAAAATTAGATAATGATTTGGATGATTATTGTCTTACATACTTGAGATCTTGTATTATGTCACATAAGCAAACATCATCAGGGTTTCTGTGACAGGTCTCCTTTTTATTAAGTAAATAAATATACTGGATTAACACGGGGGCTTTGGCTGGGTGTGTTCAATCCACCTAACATAATTAGAGTTTTAAAATTGCACTTCAAACTACAGCTGTTAATAATGGCAAGAAATTCTGTGGAAAACATTCCAAGGCAAACATTTGTCAGAATTAATAACAGGCATATGGTGCTCTTTTAATTTTATGTTGTTTGACATCATTTTGATTGCCTATAAATCTGCATGTTTTGTTTATATTTCTGTTTGTGTAGGAATTGGTCGCTTCTTTATATTTGATCAGCAGTGCTGCTATTCACTGTGGTGTAAGAAATCAAATGATGATTGTTTATATAGCAGTGCTAGGATTACAGAGCAAGAGAAGTGTAAACACAAAATTCTTAAACCTTCACTTATAATGACAATCAATGTTCTCTCCAAAATCTTCAATGACAACCCATTCCCTAGGCTTCTCTTAAGCAGCCATCGAAAACAATTGTATTTTTTTATTGATCTGGGGCCACATACAAAGAAGGACTTGTGCCTAAACCAGGACCTGTGTGAATAACTGGCACCCTGCTCAGTTCTTATGTGATCCATCAGGTACACGAAGCCTCTAGGTACTCTGTATCTTTTGACCTGGGAGTTCCATAAGCACCTGCTGTTCTGCTTTTTGCAAAAACCCCAAACTGTACCCAGCTTCCACCTAGGCCAGGGACAGAGATTCAAAAAGCCTGAGCCTAAAATGATTGCAGGTTAGTCTAACCTGCAGAGAGTGAACCAGTTTGCAAGTGGATAGACATTTGGCACATGCCTGCAGTGGCTCAAGCCAGAAGCCCGGGGGTGCTAGAGCAGCCCTCCCTTCCACAGGGATACTGAACTGAGGAGGAGGGACGTGGCCAGGCTGTGGCAGGCCCACCCCAGTGGCTCCCTTACAACCGGGAGTGATCCAGGCACATAGGGCTGCCCAGCCCCAGAGGGGAACTCTTCCCCCACCCTTCCTCTCCCCACCACTGTGGGCCCAGGAGGGGGGCCCTGTTCAGTGCTGGGGGGGGGGATCTTCTCCCTCCTTCTCCCCCCACATGGTGGGGTGGGGAGGGGGGCTCTGTAAGGCTGCCTGGCCCCAGGGGGGAATCTTCTCCCTGCTTCTCCCCCATTGCTGTGTGGTGGGGGGGAGGGGGGGAGGGGGGCTCTGTGGGATGCAGCATCACCCAGGGGTAGGCTCTGTTCCATGCTGAGGGAACTCTTTCTCCCTTCTCCTCTCCTCGGAGGGGCAGCTGAAGTGCAGAGCTCAGCTGGACAGGGTGTAGGGGAAGCCCTTTGCAGGTCCTGCACTCTGCCAGAAGTGGAGGGAGCCCTGCCCCCTGCTTCCCCTCAGAGTCCAGTGCCAGGCTTCTCTGCTGTGAGTACGGAGCTGTAGGGGATAGAAGCGGCCGGGCAGGCCATGCAGGGCTGCACTCCTCACCACTAGCACAGCACTGGCTGTCTCATTGTGCCTCTGCACCGCACCTGCAGCTTCACACCCTGACTTCCCTGCCTGCTGCTGCTGCCAGGCAGCAAAGGCTGCATGCCACGGGGGGAGTGTGGGGGTCCTGACACCCCCCACCCTCCCTCACACCCACACCTTGCCCAGCTGAGCTCCACGCTCCCACTGCGCTTCCTCTGGAGGAGGAGTTCCCCCAAGATGGATCACAGCTTCCCCCTGCTTCCTGCCCCCGCTCAGGAGCCAGGCAGCATTGCATGGAGCTCCCCTTCCCAGCCCTACAATGGTGGGGGGTATCACAACCCAGTGATTTTGGTGCCTCGGCACCATGGAATTTTCTTGCCACATGAGAGCCTCTTGCACAGCGAGGGTTTCTGTTGCAGC
>NW_005843318.1:123371-123580 GCF_000455745.1 Alligator sinensis | reverse complement strand
GAAGAGTTCCTTCTATTGGCCAGTGCTAAATTATTCACACGTGGCGGCTGGTAATTGGCTTGCTAACTGTTTACAAATTCGCGCGACTTCCGCCCAAGTCGAAGAAGTTTGAGCACGCTGCAGAGTACCTCTAAAGAGATCTGACTTGCGGCTAGCTGATCAATAGACTGATCACCTATCGATCCTTCTTCCCGTCACCGAGCGCAATC
>NW_005843318.1:109620-117684 GCF_000455745.1 Alligator sinensis | reverse complement strand
GACCGACTACTAGACGAGGAAAGTCCCAAACAGATGTTCTCCAGTCGGACCATGATCAACAGTTGTTGTTATATGTTCAAAGTTATTATATTTTGTAATTTGTTGAAAAGACCGGTCTATTAAGTTGTTTTATATGTGTATATATTGGTTGTTTAAGCATTGCTAGGTCAGTGAATCCCGAAGCAAAGATGTCGTGTGATGTGCTTATGTGTCTAAAATTCCAGTTGTGCTGTCGGCAAGGGGGCATGTCACAACCCAGTGATTTTGGTGCCTTGGCACGATGGAATTTTCTTGCCACATGAGAGCCTCTTGCACAGCGAGGGTTTCTGTTGCAACGAAAGAACCTCAGTGCAAGAGAGTTCCCGCCAATTTGCAGGATGCATTTCTTCTTTGCAGCACAGAAATGCACGGTGCAAAGAGTTCCCGCTATTGGCCAGTGCTAAATTATTCACACGTGGCGGCTGGTAATTGGGTATGGACGGATTCACTGGCTTGGGCCCCGCCAGCTGGAACAACCCACGTGGTTGTTCAGACGACCGGACCATCTGCGTCGCAACTACAGGTGGCATAAGTAAACACTTTTGCAAGCATTAAACCTTGTCTGCCTCTCCATTCACCAGCCCGCCCTGACGAACGAGCAATTTCTAACTCACCTCGAGTCGGCTCTGGCCGTCCGATTCAGGGGGAAGGGGAGAAGGAGGAAGAGTCCCCATCTAGGGCCTCATAGAGTCCCCCTCCCCACCCTGGGAGGATGAGGAGGGAGAAGAGTCCCTGTCCAGCACAGAACACAGCCCCTCTCCCCACCCTGCAGGACAAGCAACCCAGCATCATCCTGTTAAGGTGAAAGGGGCAGAGAGAAGGGTTAATTCCTCTCTCTGTCCCTTCTCTCAACCGGGGGCTGCCAGCTTCAGAGGCCACCGCTGCGGCAGCATCTTCTCCTCCGAAGGCAGCTGCAGTCGCACTCGGAGTGTGCATGGCGCAACACGGCATGGCACAGCGGGGGGAAGGGGTCGTTCCCCAGGCACTGTGGGGGAGCCCTGCAAACATGGGGGGGGGTGAGGAAGCAGGGGGTAGCTGTGGGGTCTGATTGGGAGCCCCATCAGTATTTATGGATTTCACCATTCGTGGGGCTCTCCAGAATGTATCTCCCATGAATGGTGAGGGTCTCCTGTACTTAAGTCATTACATTCAACCATGTTTATCTCAAACCAGTTTTGGCCATTTTTAAACTGGTTTATGTGCACTGAATATCTGTTCTGTTACTGGTTTAAACCAGTTTCTGATCACTTAAACTGGTTTATGTGTAATGTCTGTCCCTAGCCCTAGCACTATCTGGATCCACAAACTAGGTGGAGCAGTGCCTAATTGTCCTAAAAGATCCAGTCTGGTAGGTATGCTCCCCACGTGCCTGACGCATGCTGACAGTGTTGAGTTCCACACAAAACAGGGCAGCCACACCTGATTTCATTTGCACAGGGGACCAGAGGAGCAAAAGGGAGGACCTGTTTTTTTAACCCCTTCTCAACCTTGGCATGGGTTCTGTTAAATGCAGAGTGTATAAGCAATCCTGGGAACAAAGCCCTTCCAGCTGAGGGCTCTAATCACAAGGCTATAGCGTCTGGCTCCATTTTGCTTAGTCTTTTGTATTTCTTTCTGCATGAAAGCCCCCCTTCAACAGAAGGATACCCTCCCCCTGGCTCCTTCCCTCAGGAGGGGATTTGAATCCTGAGTGGAGCGGCCCTGAGTTAAGTGCTCAGTTTCCAGAGAGGGGCAGGCATTACACAATCTTGCTCAGATAGCTCTAGGCAGGGCTCAGGTGCTCATGCAAGTTTTGGGACTTTCTTTTTGAGGCACATAACTTTCTCCTAGGATACTGGATGGGCATCTAACCCTGGGGTTTTGATTCGATTCTGGGAGCCAGGCACCCAAAGGTTAGATATTATATGCCAGAGGTGTATAAGTCATCTTTGGAGCAAGTCCTTGGTAATGGGGCCTTGAATTGAGGCATCTTCCTACCGCTGAGACACAACATCATATCCACCTAGTTTCAGACACTTAGACAATGCATATAGATACTACAGGCATCTCTCCTGTGATGCTTTTTGAGTAAATTCTAGTATCTCAGCTAATCAGAACAATGCCATTTTTGTAGGTACATGTTAATAACTGAAAAAGGATACAAACTGTTCTTTCACTGCATCCTGTACCAACCTATGCTTGGTTGGATGATGCCGCAACTTCCTCCTCACTAGACTATGGACACGCACAGAAAAAAATCTCTTATTAGCAAAATGTTGCCCAGAAAAATTTAATTTAGTCTTAATTATGACTGAGAGGTTGATAACTGCCATTGTGATTAAATTAGGAAAGGTAAGCAGTGAGAGAACTGTTATATTTCCTTCTCATTCCTTTGTGGATGAGACTGATGCAGGGACTTGATTTTAACCATCATCTTACATAATCTCTGTAATCATTGTGCAGAACAATGCTGTTCAGTGAAATTAAAAATAGATTTATTTTGCTATCAGCATTTCTAATTAACACATGCTTGCTCCAGTTTAGTTTGTTCATTGTTTAGTTATAGAAAATGAACTACCCTGGATATAATCAAACCAAGGTAGGTTTGCTTAGTTCTGTATTGTAACCAGCAGATAATCAATAAGGGAAGCAGAGACAACTTTATTCCTCGTGGACATTCTGTTTTACCTCCTTCTCATACCAGTGCTGGAACAAGCTGTGGCTAATGAAGGCTAGCTGTTGATCCACCACACATGATGGATTCATCAGCTCTGCAGTCTTCGCTCTCAATCTGCCATTTTGAATTGCTGAGCTTGACGTGCCAGGTACTGGGAAAGGAAGGAACAAACATCCTGCAAACAGACTCTGGTCTGGTTTAGGCAACCTGCTCAAGAGAATAGCAAAGGCTTCCTGGCACCTAATCAACCTTAATGCTCCTTCTCTGTTATCACTTGTTGAGTTGTGCTGATATTAGCAATAGCGGGCAGTGCTCAAATAACAGGTGTGTTGACACGGCCTGTATGTCGAACATAGGGTTGGGTCAATGTAAACCCACTTGATTGCAGAGCTTTGTGCTGCAAAACCCACTGGCATGCCTGCTGGTCTGTTTGAAAACCACACTGTTGCCTATTCTGTGTGGGGCACTGATACAGCCCCTGTGAACTTCTTTCATCTCAAATATAAATGGCTGTAATGTGAAGGGCTCCAAGTGAAGGAACAAATTAGGAGGAAGGTGCTCTATTAATATTTAGTATTGTCCATATGGGACCTAAGTAGACAAGTCCTGAGCATCCTTTCTAGTGGTGTAACTCCATGCACTCTAGCAATTTGCACTGGCCTCTCATATTTTAGTATAATCACCTCCCCTCTCCACTCCCCCAGATATTTAAACCAGAACCAAAACTGAGCATAGGTCTAGCCTCATTTCAGAAATACATTTGGCAGCAGTGGGCGTCCAATTCACTCCACCTGCACCCTGCATGCCCAGCCAGATCTGGACTGGGGCTCCTTGTGGGCTGCATCTGGATGTGGTGGCCAGATGGGTGGTGGCAGCTCGCCCCTTGCTGCTGACATGCATGTCCAACAGGACTCCATACACTAGATTTAGGTGGCAGATCCCACCCCTAGTCTGGGCTGCAAATTTGATGCCCAAAAATTAGAGCAACTGACCCTAAGCACCTGGGGCTAGATCCTGTTCCTGTTCCTCCAAGACTCTCAGTACATTTAAACATTACATTTCCACCAGCAGAGTCTCAGTTCTACCAGCTGAAATGCTAGGTGTACAAGAGTTCACAGTGCTTCAACTGGAAAACAAATGGTGCATACAGTAGAAATCTCCACAGAGTCACCCAAGGTACAAGTGGTCTCCAGTTGAGGTTCAACCAGTTAACGAACATGTCGGGGCACAATAAGAGCCTCTATTCCACCCTCTGTACCCTAATACTCCAGCCAAGTATGGAGCAAACCTTGCCCCGTGCCAGCTTCAGGGTCAGGGAAACCCAGTCCCTCTCCACAGCTCCCTGCTATGCTCCAAGGGCTCCAGGGGAACATGGGAGGCTGACGTAGCTGTGTCCCCTGCACATGACCCAGGCCTCTAGAATCCCAAGGCCCAGATACAGATCCAAGGATCCTGGACCCTAAGATTCAGACACAGGCCCAAAACCCCAAAGCTAAAGACCCAGACCCCAGCACAGGTGTCCACCCCCCCTCCCTTGTCTGGTGGAGCCAGTTTTGGTATTTTGGGTCTGACATGGGGGGGGGGGTGGAGAGGTGGATGGACTGGTTCAGGGTGGCAGGGAGGTGACCCTCAAATGTTTGGGGTTCAAGGGTTGTGGCCAGATGTGCTGGGAGCAACAGGTAGAAGCCCCAGAAAAGTTTTTGGCTTGTGGGGGGCAGGGGGCGGGAAGAGGACGGGGACTGGAGGGGTGCATGGCCAGCTGTGTTGTGACAGGGAGGTAGACACCCCAGGAAAGTTTGGGGCTTGGTGGGGTGTAGCCAGCTGTGCTGGGGCTTGCAGGTAGATGGCCCTTAGTAGTATGGGGGTTGGGAAGGGTGTAACCCATCATGCTGGGGCTGGCAAGTAGATGGCCCTCAAAAGTTTGAGCCATGGGTTGACAGGGTCAGTGTAGTTGGGGTTGCTTTGGAGTAAGAGACATACCTGATCAGACCTGAACCCAATTGAGGTGAGAGACTGAACCATGCACCTGGACCCAGAGCCACACACCATTACTAGCACCCTTGTGTGTAGATCCTCATTCACCTGGTGACATCCAACCCAACCTATGCTCACCCAGACCCCAGAGGCACCATGGCAGAGGTCAAACCTTCCTCCTCTGCTGCTTACAACTGGGGGCAGAGTGGGACTGTTGAGACAAGGGACCTCACTGCCCTCTTGCGAGTGTGTACACATGTACTAAGTCAAATTAAAATAAGGCAACTTAATTAAGGGATGGTTTAGTCAGAGATGATCCTGCCTTGAATGGGGACCTGGACTTAATGATCTCACGAGGGTCCTTCCAGCCCTGCTTTCCTGTGATCCTAAGCCCCTTGAGAGCAGGAGGTGCATGAAGGCCCTGGGTACACAGGGGAACCAGGCACGCAGGAGTAGCTCCCAGGGAGCCAGGACTGCCTACATGGCTTCTGCCATGAATGTCAAATGCTTGTACAGTTCTCTACCAGTAGGGGTTCAACCTGATCAAACTATACCACTCAGTTTTGACTTCTTGGGGAACTTGTACACGTGATGGTGAGGCCATGTACACATGACAAAAAGTGATGACAAATAGTCATTTGTCTAAGGTAATGCCATCACCATGTACACATACACCATTTTTTTGTGTAAAAATGTATTTGTGTGTGGCAACTTAGACCACCTCTGATATATTTTAGTTTGAGCAGGACAAATTGTCCCATTGTGGATAAAAACATTGTGCACATGAACATGTCTGGCAGCTGGAGAAGGCAGTGGGGACTGCACAGGGCTCTGGAAGCCTGGGTGTGCTCAGGGAATCTTGGGCTTGGTGGGCTTCCAGCATGCTGTGCACCATCCCCACCACTTTCTCTGGCTACCAGAACACCCACCCACCTTCCTGCCACCTTCCTGAAGTGTCCCAGAGGCAACCAGCCCATTCCCAGGTAGTCCCAGGCAGTGGGAAGGCAGCAGGGATGGTGCACAGAGCACTGGAAGCCCACCAAGCCCAAGTTTTCCTGAGCACACCTGGGCTTCCAGTGCCTCATGCACTGTTGGATCCATCAGGTGTTGCCTGTGAGCTGGGGCAACACCCACACAGCTGGCACTCTGCCTGGGTGGCCCCAGGGGGTGCTGCCACTGTGGAAGGAACTACCCCTCTCCCCCCCACAGCTCAGGGGCTGTGCAACCTGGTGGCAGCTCTCACAGGCAGACTCTTCCCAGGGGGAAAAAAAAAGGTGGTGAGGGGCCCACTTATTTTTTTTCCCAGCAGAGCCTGCCCACTTCTCCTGTGGCATGGGACTGACCTGCCAGCAGCCCCTGAGCTGCAGGGGACCCTGGTCCTGTCCTCCATGGCAGCAGCAGTTCCTGGGGCTACCTAGGCAGGGTGCTAGCTACGTGGATGCTGCCCAAGCCCACACACAGCACCCACTGGATCCAACTCTTCCCTGAGCCCGCACGCTGGAAGTGCACCAGGCATTGCTCCTTGTGTAAGCTCCAGGAAGAGTTGCATCCAGTGGGTGCTACCTGTGAGCTAGGGTAGCACTTGTACAGCTAGTACCTGCCCAGTAGGACTCAGGGGGCACCACCGCTGCAGAGGGAAGGACTGGGGCCCCTGCAGCTCATAGGCTGTTCGGCCTACTGGCAGCTCACCCCCTGGCTGCAGGAGATGTGGGCAGGCTCTGGGAGGGCAAAAAAATAAAGGATCAGGCCCCTCATCACTTTTTGTTTTTTTTTCCGAAGTAGATTCTGCCTGCAGGAGCTGCATCCAGGTCATGTAGACCCTGAGCTGTAGGGGAGACTGGTCCTTCCCGCCGCAGTGGCAATGTCCCCCAGGGCTGCCTGGGCAGGGTGCTAATAGATGGGTGCCACCCAGGGGGCACTGCTGCTGCAGAGGAAAGGATTGAGGCCCCCTGCAGCTTAGGAGCCACTGGCAGCTCGCCCCCTGGCTGCACAAGAGGTGGGATGACTGTGCCAAAAAAAAAAAAGGATCAGGCACTTTGCCTTCCCTCCTCCCCAGAGAAGCCTGTCCGCAGTGAGGGGTGGTGGGGGTGGTGAAGGGTGGGCTGATGGTAGGCCATCACTGTTCTGTCACTGTGATGGAAGCCCCTAAACTGAAACGGTGGGTTACAATTAAAAACCCACAAAATTAAAAATCCACCGTTTCAATTTAGGGGAACTAACCCCCCGTCATGTGTACAAGTGCCCTTGAATTCAACGCTTGCAGGCACCTTATATGCAATCTTGTTCTATCCCGGCCAGTGTCTACCAACCATTACTTCTGTCATGCAACTTCATCTTAGTCTTAAGACTAAATAACAGAAAACAATAAGAAGGGAGAGGATCCATCTAGTTTTTAGAGCGATGCCTTTTCAGGGACTCTTAGTGTGCACATACCTGGAGTCTGATTCTTTACTTGCATACACAGGTTTGTCACCGGTGTAAATCTATTATCGTCAGTGGAATTAATCCTGATTTAAGACAATATAAGTGAAAGCAGAAGAAACCCCCCAGAGTTATTCCTTACTGTAAATGAACTAGATGAAAGTTATTGATTCTTGGGTGTCACGTTAAGAGATGCCTTTGCTTCTGGCAAGCAAATATCACTCTCTTTTTTTTCCCAGTCCCTCTCCTGCTGTTTCTTATTTTGGCTGTTTGTCCCACATTTAGACACTGACAGGTTGAGAGCATCCAGAAGAAAACCTGAGCACTCAAGTACCTCTTGTGTCTCTTCAATGCGGTGTATGCACACCAGCTAGCTATTCACAAGAGCAGCCCTCTAACATAAGCCAGACATTGTGGAGTCTGACCTCCTAGAAGCATCTGACCTCATGGAGACTGTTTGCCGTAGTGAGGTGGAGAGTAAACAAATGTGAAAAGACTGGAGATTTCTAAAATTTGGTGAGCAAGAGAGCTAATTGCCTGGGCATTTAACTCTCCTACACAGGCAGCAGCTGTTTGCTTGCCCTGCTGTTTTACCACTCCCTTCAAATAAGTCTGCAGTAAAATTAATAGGCTGTGACCATGTATCTAACTAGAAGTAAATCGGCACTCCTCCATCAGGCTGGTAATATCCTCTATATTATCAGTTGGTGTTTACAGTAACCTGGAAGAGGAGAGTGGGAAGCATTGGTCTTTATAACAATTTGATGCCCAAGCAATAAGAACTTGGCCTGGTTCACTCTGTGTGAATTGTGAAGTTTTATGGGCTATGTTGAGTGGCCCCTTTTCAGCATTAAATAGCAAAAAATCAGATAAATTATTCAGAAGGGTTTTTTTTAAGCACCTCATCTGGAAATAGCCAAGTAATAGCCAGTGCTTTGCTGCACTTGTGATGTAGAATTATAATCATTTCTGGT
>NW_005843318.1:94534-109610 GCF_000455745.1 Alligator sinensis | reverse complement strand
AGCAGATTAATAAATTATTTGTTCACAGACAGGAAGAGTTTGCATCTGTTCTCATGTTTCTGGTAGTTTATGGAGGCTGTAAATGCCTGCGAACGGCTCTGAGAGCTGGCCAGGGGATTCCATTTGGAGAGGGGTTTGTAAATGATGGTACAAGCACTTCTTTTTCCCCTTTTTAATTTTTCTGTGTTTACTTGAATAAATACAAACAAAACTCCAACACTGGAGTAATGAACAGGGGTTGCACAAGGTTGAAGTTCTTACATATTCACAAAGAAAATAATATACAGCTCCTGTAACTTACTATCAGCAACATAATGTTTATATATGTAAATATTCAAACAATCTGGATTGAGATGCTGGCTTACTGACCGGTGATTATATGGATATATGAAATTGCCTTCACCTCTTTATAATACAGGAAAATAAGAAATAGAGCCTATTTAGACTACGTTTAGTCTACTTAACATACCTGCAGTACTGTTTTGGTCCCTCTGTATGCTTCTATGTATTCTTACCCTAAAATGAATGTCATTTACTAAAGCCCCTGCTTCCCCCCATTATTTACCCAGTCCAATTTCCATCTTGTTTGTATACTCATTGCCCTTTACACCCCCTTCTCATTATTTACCCATTCTAATTTCCTTCCCTTTTAGGTCTCCAAACAATCTTTAGTTTTACCCCTTTGTAATCCTTTACCCTTTTCCTAAAATGTGGAGATTCACCCTCACCCTCAGCTGGAAAGGAATATTTAAGCCATTCACATCTGGATAGTGAACTCCTTCCTCACATGTTCCTGACTCCCACCCTAAGGGCATCATGGCACTATATGATAGTTTGTCATATACTATTGTCTGGACAGAGCTGTGCAGTGCCATGCTCCAGGACTTGCCCCAGTCCCTTTCCACATTACATTATATTTATGCCCCTCCCCCATGCCATTGCCCTTTGCTTTTAGCTTTAGAGTAAGATGTGGCTCGCGGGTCAGATGCGGCCTGCCAGGCCATTCTATCCGACCCACAGGGCCCCTAAAATGTTTAGAAAATTAATATTTATTTGCCCCTGGCTGCCTGTCATGTGGTCCTTGATGGCTTGCCAAAACTCAGTAAGTGGCCCTCCACCCAAAATAATTGCCCACCCCTGCCTTAGACTATGTCTTTACTTCCTCCTTTTCTGAATTATTTTGGCTCCCAATAGTGCTGTTTTATCTTTCCCCCCTTCCACCTTCCATTTTTGGTGGTGATATTCCACCTTCCAGTTTTTCCTCTCTGCTCCCTCATTTCAGTCCCATTCAAATCCTAGTTTTATGATTTCTCTCAGTCTCTTTGTCTTTATACTTTGATATCTTCTTTCTTCTGGGCTTAACAATTTACCATTCAGAATTATAGTGTTGCTTCTTGCTGTCTGTCAGTCTCAGGCTAAGATTCCAAGACACTTTCCATGAAGTTTAGTTTCTCTAAGATTTTAAGACCTTTTTTCTCCTATCAATGTACTGCTGTTCTTGATGTGTAAAGATACGTTTAAAAGGGAAAACCTCATCTGTACTTTGTATTTGCTTCTCTGAGAGATGCTGTAATTTCACTTAGTTCCTTCTTTCTCCTTAATGTTGTCTATGACAAGTCTCCAAGCACTTTTGTTTTATATCTTCCAGAGTAGGGTGAGAAGTCTCTCTAACCCAGTGGCTCTCAACCAACCTTTCTAGATTAAAGACACCCCTTGTGAGACTCTAAAGCACCCCTTGGAAAATGGCAGTTCTTAGTTTTCACTCATTTTTTGTCTATGTAAAAATAATAGAACCGTTTTTTCTGTTGCAAAGAACTCAGAAAGACTGCAAAAAGTCAGAATGTTTTTAACACTTTGAATTCCTATTTGAAATCTCTGGTTCTGTCCTGTGAATCATGTTTGTACAACTAATAGTGCTAACATTGTATGGCACCCCAGAGCACCTTTGAAAGGATCTCAACGCATCCCAGGGTGCTGTGGCTGAGAATCCCAGGACACCCTGGTTGCGAATCTGTGCTCTAACCTTCAGAACCTGCTGCTTTTGTTCAAAACAGAGGAAATGTCTCTTGGTTTATTTGAATTAGGGGAAGTGTAGAGAGTGTTGTGTGCTCTGTCTATAAGGGCTAGTGCCCCTGTTTTCAGCTGTAGGAAGGAGTGAAATACCTGCTTTAAATATTCTGCTGTATCTTCCTTTTCCACACCTTCTGGGAGTCCTCTTATTCTTATGTTATTTCTTCTTTCACAATTTTCCATCATTTCAATTTTCTCTGCAAGCTCCTTTTCTTTTCTCCTCCCTGCGCCCCAGTCATTTTAATTAATTTTAATTTTAAGATTTACTGCTGATTGCAGGCTTCCCTCTACCTTCATCTCCAAGTCTGTGACCCTGCTCCCAGTTTCTTCTTTCTCTTGATTTTATCAAACTGCCATCACAGTGGATTTTAAAGCTCTGATTTTTTAGATTGACTCACCAAAGTCATCTCTGGTCAATGGGGCTGTTTTGTCTTTCTTACTCTCTGCTCTATCTGTTCTCTTTTTCCCTGCAGCTACCATCTTTGATTCTGCAGCCCCCACAAGCTTGTCTGAGTGAAGGTCTTCCAGCAAGTTTCTTCTGGCCAGGTCCCGGAGGACTGGAAAAGGGCCAGTGTGGTCCCTATTTTCAAGAAGGGGAGGAAGGAGGATCCAGGCAACTCTAGGCCAGTCAGTCTCACCTCCATCCTTGGCAAAGTCTTTGAAAAGATTATTAAGGCTCATATATGCGAGAGCCCAGCAGGAAAAATTATGCTGAGGGGAAACCAGCACGGGTTCATAGTAGGTAGATCATGCCTGACTAATCTAATCTCTTTTTACAACCAGGTTACAAAACACCTGGATGCAGGAGTAAGGGTTGACATCATCTACTTAGATTTCAGGAAGGCCTTTGATACTGTATCTCACCCCATACTGGTGAACAAGTTAAGAGGCTGTGACTTGGATGATTACACAGTCCGGTGGGTGGCGAATTGGCTAGAGGGTCGTACCCAGAGAGTGGTGGTGGATGGGTCAGTATCAACTGGAAGGACGTGGGCAGTGGGGTCCCGCAGGGCTCGGTCCTTGGACTGATACTCTTCAATGTCTTCATCAGTGACTTGGACGAGGGAGTGAAGCGTACTCTGTCCAAGTTTGCGGATGATACAAAACTGTGGGGAGAAGTGGACACACCGGAGGGCAGGGATCAACTACAGGCAGACCCGGACAGGTTGGACAAATGGGCAGAAAATAATAGAATGCAATTCAACAAGGAGAAATGCAAAGTGCTGCACCTAGGGAGGAAAAATGTCCAGCACACCTACTGCCTAGGGAATGACCTGCTCGGTAGCACGGAAGTGGGAAGGGATCTTGGAGTCTTAGTGGACTCTAAGATGAACATCAGTCGTCAGTGTGATGAAGTCATCGGAAAAGTTAACTGCACTTTATCATGCATCAGCAGATGCATGACAAACAGAGCCAAGGAGGTGATACTTCCCCTTTATTGGGCGCTGGTCAGACCGCAGTTGGAGTACTGCGTGCAGTTTTGGGCACCGCACTTCAAGAGGGATGTGGATAACCTGGAGAAGGTCCAGAGAAGGGCCACTAGTATGGTTAAGGGCTTGCAGGCCAAGCCCTACGAGGAGAGACTAGGGCACCTGGACCCCTTCAGCCTCCACAAGAGAAGGTTGAGAGGCAACTTTGTGGCTGCCTATAAATTCATCATGGGGGCACAGAGGGGAATTGGTGAGGCTCTACTCACCAAGGCGCCCCTGGGGGTCACAAGAAATAATGGACATAAGCTAGCAGAGAAATGATTTAGATTGGACATTAGGAGAAACTTCTTCACAGTTAGAGTAGCCAAAATCTGGAATGGGCTCCCAAGGGAGGTGGTGCTCTCCCCTACCCTGGGGGTCTTCAAGAGGAGGTTAGATGGGCATATGGCTGGGGTCATCTGAACACAGCACTGTTTCCTGCCTATCCAGGGGGTCAGAGTCGATGATCTATTGAGGTCCCTTCCGACCTTAACATCTATGAATCTATGAAGTAGCATTCCAAGTTGATCCCCATACATGGGGTTCACATTTCACAAACAGGGTATGTGCATTATGGGAGTTATGGAGTCAGGGGCTCAGTGATGTTTGTGGATTGTGCTGTCTCCCCCAAAGAAATCTAGCTTCAGGGAGCCATCTGCTCTGGTGATACTATGTGATTCTCCCCTCAAACACTTCTTTTACTGTCCAAAGATTTTTGACTCATGGAGATTGTGTACTCCAAGACACTTATATGGTACAATGCCGGTAGCAATCATCTCCTGCTTTGAAGATCATTTCATAGTGTCATGAGTGATGGATTTCATTGTTATAATTTCCTCCAAAGGCTAGGGGCAGAAATTACACATAAACCAGTATAGGTGATCAGAAAGCAGTTCAAATCCGTAACACAACAGAAGTTCAGTGCACATAGAATACTTTCAAAATGTCTGAAACTGATTTAAGATAAATCTGGATGGATGTAGTATCAGACTTAATGGATTCAGGTTAAATCAGTTTATTAAACTTCTGTCCCAGATCCCCTCCAGATTCAAGTTAACTCACAATCCCGCAGCATCCCAGGATGCTTTGCACCGCCCCCACAAACCCCACCTTGTAGGGTGGGCAGGCTAGCCTTGGCCCAAGTTGTCTTCTCCATCTGAGCAGGGAGGCATGCTCTACTGCCCCTTGACTTCTGGCCTGGGCCACTGCAGGTATGTGGCTATATTTCTGGAATCAAAAGTAAATGTCTATTCACTTACTTATTGGTTCAGTCTATGCAGTTTAGATCAATCTGCAAAGATTGAATTGATTCAGCCTTGGACTTTTTGACTGTCTGTACTTAGCCAAGATAATTAGTTTTGATTGAGTGTATAAGTAACAAATGAGAAGTAACTGCTATATGGAACACCTGGACTCTTATGTATATCCACAATCTCTTGCACTCTTGACACAGACTACTTAGCCTGTACCAAAATGAAGTGTTTTGTGCTACTTAGCAGTGGTACCTTTCATGCATTAAACAACAATGATTATTATCCATTAATTATCAGAAAGAAAAGCTTTCCTTTTATATACCTAATAAAATGACCTAAGATTTAAATTTTGCTGGTAGGTTGAAAATAAAAAAATGTGTCTTTACAATAAGTGAATGCAGCTGAATCATGTAGCTTATGATGTCATTACCTCTCATATGATGAGCAGGGTTGTGCCTGCTCAGTACTTGAATGACAGGCATAGAAAATAAAGTAAGGTTTGAAAGAAGTGGTGTGGACAGTTTCAAGACATTGTCAGTTTTAAACAATTTTCCAGTATGGAGTTGAGGGAGACCCTATCTTTTGATTGCAACATAAAATGAAGGTCATGAGCAGCAATTGTGTCCTTGTTTGTTTTGGCTAGAATAGGGAAGTTTGCCATATGTCCTAGCCAACTGCTAACTTGGATGATTCTATTCCACTTCTGTAAATTTCCTGTCATTTTAACTTAATGTTTCAATTCTTCTCTTCATGCTCCTAAGCTATTGTGTGGAGCTGATGGCACAAGTACAGTGGTTGCCATCTCTAACTGATCTCCTTACTATTGTGTGAGAAATGAGGTGATTTCTTTGAATGGAGGCCTTACTCTAGCAAGCAAACACCTCCACTTGCATCCAGGCTCTGGGAAAGTGTAGATGGTACAAGATGGTAAAAAGTCCCCATAGGTAGGAAATAAACTTCATTTTTGCACAGAGAGAGCTGAAGTTGGAAAACTGTCCCTCTGGGTCCATGAGACTGTCTTTGTGAGCTGTGTTGAGTAGCTCTTTGATGTGTTGATCAGGTAGAATTCCTTCCCAAAGAGCTACTCAACACAGCTCACAAAGACACTCTCATGGACCCAGAGGGACAGACTTCCAACTTCAGCTCTCTCTGTGCAAAAATGAAGTTTATTTCCTACCTATGGGGACTTTTTACCATCTTGTACCATCTACACTTTCCCAGAGCCTGACGAAGGGACTTTGATCCTGAAAGCTTGCAGAAAAGGACAATTTTCTTGCCATTTTCCAGTTGGTCTAATAAAAGGTATCATTTTGGAACCAAGAGTTCTAGTTTTTTGTATGTCTTTTTGTCTCAGACCAACATGGCTACCAAGTACACCCCTATAATGCAAGTAACACTATTTTGTGCAGAAGGCAGAACTTCCTCAGAGATTGTCTGGGAATGTAACATGAACTTCCTTGAGAACCAAGGCCCACCACAAACCTAGGCCCATTCCACAACAAGTGGAACATAAGACCTCCTAGCACATTGACTGAACAAGGGAGAAAAGCTGGGAATATCGGGTGATATGTGTGGGGTCTATCTTGCCCTCTGAATCCCATCTCAGCAGGACACATGCTACAATGGGTTTGGACAGAATGGTGAAAGAGCTATTTCATTTCCCCTCTTAAGGTAAAATAGAGGGACAAATACTGCAGGGAGCAAAGAAGAGAAGGACAGGGAAAGCCTGAAGCTAGGAGTTGTTTGTTAAAATAAGGGCAGGCATGACAGAATGTTCCCTAATAAGGTTAGAGATCCATAGTCTAATCTCCTGATATGTAGGGTGACATTATTTTTAAAGAACACTGCCCCCCTCCTGCACCATGCTGCTACACTTTCCTGCTGGCCAGCAGCAGGGGGGGAGGTGGTTGGGGGAGGGGAGGAACTGCCCATGGGGAAATGGGGTGAGCAAGGATAGGAAAGTGGGCATCTGGGGCTCTGCTGGACAAGAGATCAGGAGGAGGAGGAGGGTTGAGCTGGAGGCTGCTGCCAAGCAGGGAGAAACTTGATCTATTCCATGGGAAGTGTGAGTGCAATGTGTGTGTGTGTGTGTGTTTGTATATGTATCTGCATGTGTGGGCAGCTGCTTTGGATCCAGGCTGCTATATTGGTATAGCATCTGCTGTGCCTTGTGCAGCTGCTTAACCATCATGTGAATGAAAGGCTAAACCTGGGCAGCCACCTCTTGCTTCCATCAGCCTCCTGTAGTGAGACCCGAGCCGAAAGACCACACCAGGGTGAGCCCCAGGTACTGCACTCTCAACAGGTGGCTTATCTTCTTATTTCTGTATCCCACCCACCATAACTTGATGTCACTATAAAAAATATCAAGAGGTGGTACCTGACCATATGGGGTTCGTTGAGACAGGTGCAGGTCTTGATGTCTGGGAGTCTTCTGTGGGGCTCTGCCTCCCCTATACCCTACCCCTTTCCACTCGGGTATTCCATTGGTGATTGGACTAGGCACTTGGCCTTCCTAGGTGCCTGACCTCATGTGCTGGGTAGAAAGGTCCATTTGAAAAAGAAAACCAAGTGCCCTGGCTGAGCCCAGGGATCCTGATAAGGGTCTGTGGTCAACAGCGTCCAGGCCATGTAGAAATAAATAAACCAATATAACCTAAATAACAGTGTCTGTGTCTGCTTCAGGCCTCACCTTGGCCTTCCAGCATGTGGCCACCTTTCTTCAGGTGGTCGAGGCTCTTCAATCTATAAGAGCCTAATCCAAACAGGCCGGCTGGTGTTCAGCCAAACCCTTCAAGTAGCCTGGGGCCACAGGCATTACAAACCCCTGTTTGGCCCCTGTAGGTACCTGACCTCCAGCATCTTTAGGGTGGTCAGGATTCTGTGGAAGAAGCCAGAGTCGAGCAGGTCTCAAGTCAGGTGTCCTTGGCTCTGGTGGAGGGAAGCAGTATGGGCCAGTGCCTCCTCATCTCTGAGGCTGGTGCTTCCCTATAAAGGAAGATTGGGTTGGCTTGGGCCAACCTAGACCCCTGCATGCCCCCACATGCCCTGTGGCCACCACTGAGGGGCTCTTCATCACCTACAGCTACAGCCTCTGGGATCTAGGTGGTGCCAGAGGAATGGGCCACTTGTTCTCTTCCCGGGTTGAGCCCCAGGCTCAGGTGGAGCCCAGCTTCCAGCTCTTAGTCCTGCCCGAGGGATGGGCCTATGGGGAGTGTGTTGCCTGCTGTCTGCCCATCCCACTTGGCATACTGTCGGCCCACAGGCTCTCTTTTCTTCAGGATGGCCTGGGAGTCTGCTGACTGCAGACCACTCCAGCGGATTGCTCCGGTAAGTGTGGGGCCTGGCCCAGTCCCTACTACACCCCCCTCTATGCACCCCACTCTCCCCACCACCTTCCTCCACCTAAGGCTCTCTTCCCCATGCCTGTCTCCTTACATCTCCCACTCATTCCTCTCTCCTTCCTCCTCCCTCTCTTGTTACCTCTCTCCTCTCATCGTCCCCACCACCACTTTCCTACTCTCCAGACCCCGCCACCTTGCTGCCTCAGTGACCTTCTGCTCACTCATTGCTCTCTCACCCTCCCTGCCCCTCTCCAAATTGTCCTCCCCACCAGCACTTGGTGGTAGCAGGTAAGAGCACTGAGCTGAGCTCCAAACTCGAGCTCCTAGCAGCCAGGCTGAGGCAGGATGGAGACCTCCAGGGCTGCAGTCTGAGGGCAGAGCCTGGAGTTGCCCTGCAAACACATGGTAACACACATCTAAACAGCCTGCATTAATAGCAGTGCTCTCGCTCCGTCCCACCGCACCCCAGGCAGGAGGAGTAATACCCAGCCCAGCCCACCCCTCACCTCCAGTTGCTGCTCAAGAGGAGCTGGACTATAGCAGTGCAAATGGGGACTTTTGTTTGAATTTTCACTAAGCGACAAGGATATCAGGACAGCCTATGAAATCTAGGACCGTCCGGTCAACCTGGGATGTATAGTCACCCTACAAATATGGCTATTAGTGTCAATACTAGGCTAGCCATATCCCAATACTAATGATAAATAATAATAGAATTGTTATTCTTGCCTCCTAATCTGTAACATGTGTAGTGGTTGTGTTTTACTTCCTTCATGCTTTTCTTCCTATATATTACTGTCAAGGGGTGTTTTCTCCCAAGCATTAGTTCCTGGAACTCACTGTACGGTTGCTTGAAATGGTCTTGAACACAGTTCATTCTTGAGAAGTTCAGCTCATATCCTATTTCTCTCATGTGTCCATTATGGAAATCTCTCTTTCCACTAGAGCAGAGGTTCTCAAACTTTTTTATTATTGTGTACCCACTTCCAGATTTACCGGTTGCCCACATACCTCTACATGCATGTATTTTATATTTTAACCCCTTAAATGCCAATCATTATTATAATGAAAATTAAATTCACCATTAAACAATTTCTCCCACATACCTCCCAAAGATATCTTGTGTACCCCCAGGGGTACACATACCATAGCTCAGGAACCTCTGTACTTACAGCATTGTTCACAGGTTCTGTTAGACCATGCTTCACCTTCTGAGGAGTTAGACAGCTAAGGCTGACAAAGAAACTGGCCTTCTCATTAGGCACTCATTCTGTCCTGGAGCTTTGGCATTACTTCAAAGAATACACATAATTCATTGCACAATGCTTTTCCATCTGGGTCTGCTACATCTGCAGTCTTAACACAGTTCATTAGATCCTCAGATGGGAACTAAGTGCAAACTCTTAAGTACTGAAGAGTTTCAAAGGACTTCTATCCAAAGGGAACCAGTTCCCTAAGCAGCCAATGGCTTCTCTCTTCTAGACTTTCAATGCATCTGTGTTATCAGCAACTGGAACAAGTTGTTGGCATTTTGCTCAAATTCTGGTTGACTGTAAAACCAAAGAAGTTGTTTTGCAGCGTCTCTTGAAATTTCATTTCACTTTTCCCATCATTCTCTTTGGCCTTGTTTTCATCACTTCTTTCATTTGATTGCTGTGAGAAAGATATTCAAATAGTTGTGCACAAAGTACAATGCAATTTGCATTTAGGAAGGGAAAGATTGTTAATCTTTGTCAATGATGACCGTACCAGTTCAGGAAAATCTCCTTGCACTTGTGAAATTAAGATTTTCATAGCTTTCCAGCATTTTAAGAGTCACTCAATAACCGGAAGAAGTGACAGCTGTTCCACTGAAATATACCATAAAAGACTTCTGTGTCCTTCCTTCATGAATGCAAAAAATTCCTGGAAACCCTTCATCTCCTTAACAGAATTTTAAAATATCATTATAAATTTCATATTTCATCATTTTATGTCCATTCTTAGCCATCCTGTGCAGTACATAAACATTACAGTTTGATTTCAGTGAGCTACATTGCAGTACTTTCAAATTGCGTATAATGGAATGGGTTTTTTTCCCACGATAAAGTGTTGCATTATAAGCTACAAAGGGCTCTATGGCTTTCCTCTTCATATCAGCATTATAAAAGTGTGCATATTTGGTTGCTTATAGCATTGGCTATTTCTTCAGATTTTTTTTTTGTAAAAAACTGAGCAAATCTTCTCCAGTACTTCTGACTGAAGAAAAATATTTTATGTCCAGTGGGTAATATTTTATATTTCTCTTATCTGAAGCATCACAGGCTATGGGAAATGACTTAGTGTCTGAGATAATCTAACAACAGCTCAGCTGAATGCCAAACATTTTTCCACCGTGCTCTCAGATTTTGTCCTCCTGAAATGAACTGTTGAACTCAAGTTAGAATCTAAAAGTACTTCAGCAGTTAGCTTCATCCCATGATCAAATGACAAGTAGCTGTGATAATGCACAAGTGCATAATATACTTAAGCCACTTAGAAGTTTCCTTGGTTGTGAAATATTTAGCCAAGTTTCTGCTAGCATTCTTCAGTCACATTGTCAATTGATGTTTCTCTATGTTCATGTGCTTTCTCACAACACCAACACTTTAATTTTAATGGAAAATGACAGTGAGCATGTGGTATACTGAGCCATCCTTGGATCTTTGTTTTGCAACCTACCCTATAAATTCAGGCTCTGATAGCCACTCATCCCTGAAGAAATAAGCTCTTTCCTGTTTCTTCTCTGGAGTGTTACAGACATAATTTTCCCTTTGCCCTCAAGTGCATGTTGATGTACTTTTCCCTTACTCATGGTTGACAAGCTAAAGAGGATCCTGGGGGGCAAAGCAGAAACCCAGCAATTTTGTCACTATGTTAACAGGGACCCCCTGCCCCTGTTAGTCAGGGGGCTTGAGAGAGTAAGGAACCTGGGCTGGGGAAAAGGCAGTTAGGAATACCAGCACAGGTGGACCTAGCTCAGGACTGATGAGGTCAAGTAGCTCCTGGAGCAATCAGTTACACCTGGTGACTGGGGGCATGCAGACCCAGTCAGGTGACTGGAAGGAGCCATACTGGAAAAGCCCAGGCAGCAGGAAAAGGGGCTCTCAAGAGTGCAGATGCTGCTGGAGATGGACAGGTATCCAAGCTACCCAGGACAGTGGGGAGGAAGGCTCCCAACAAGGCAGGGCCTGCAGGCAGCATTTACACAAGGACGGAGACCGCTTGTTTTCATTTGAAGCAGCTGGCTTGTGTTTTTTGGTTCAGTTGGACTTGTGACTGGAGGACTGGGTTGTGTCTATAGTGGTGGAGAAGGCCATGAACAGGAGTGCTGGGATGCGCCCCCCGCTGCCACGCCATTACAGAGGCCAGGAGACAGCCCCAAGCTGTGAAGCAGAAACTGGCACACTGAGGCTGAACCCCAGGGCTGAGGTCTTAATCAGTGGACAAAGGCGGGGTGTAGCCAGAGAGTTAAAGGGGGCCTAGGCTATGATAGCCAAAGCTCCGGCAAGCCCTAAAAAACCCACAAGAGCAAATCCTTAAAGGGGGAGTGCTACAAGGGGATGGATGGGCAAAGGACTTAGATATGGTGGCTGGCCTCATCAGATGGGCTAGGCTACTCATGAGGCTCCTACTGGTCCAAGGCCCCCCGCCCCCATCTCCCAACAACAAATAACATCAGAACTGTTGCAGGCAATAAACAGGGGGTACAGGAAGACTGGGAAAATGAGCAGGCAAGTGGGGTGGACCCTATCCTATATCACACACTAGATTTAGTGACTTAGTGATTACTTAACAAAATGTAATTATGTCAAATTAAAGCCAGGTCTCCATCAGTCCTGAAAATCAAGCCCAAGATTCCTTGTACTGAAGTTTGTAAAATAGGGATT
The DNA here is from genome assembly GCF_000455745.1 of Alligator sinensis. Classification (NCBI taxonomy): domain Eukaryota; kingdom Metazoa; phylum Chordata; order Crocodylia; family Alligatoridae; genus Alligator; species Alligator sinensis. The sequence continues at coordinate 97,566 of NW_005843318.1, read as the reverse complement.
CTTGCTTTCTGATGCCAGCTGTCCAGTGATGATGCAACTATAGCAGAAGTGGTCTCAGCAGGTCACGTGACAGCTGATCTCTGCTCTTCTTCTCAGGAGGTATGGCACAAGTTGGCAGGCAAGGTAAGGCATGACATGCTTAGGCATATAAAAGCTAAGGCTTTTTACAATGAAAAAAGGTTGTACTGGATGGTTAAGGCTTTTTACAATGAAAAAAGGTTGTACTCCATGGGGCTGTGGAAATGTCTTATTTTCCCTAAGGAAATCCCTCCTACTGTGTTCTAAGTTGCTAGTAGGTGTGTAGATCTTCTTATCTATTCCAGAGCAAAAGTCTTTTCACATATAAAAGTATATATAAAAGTAGTCACTTCATTGCTCAATTCCAAGAAGATTCTCCTGAGCGTGGTCCCTTTAGCGTGTCATGAAATAGCCAGCCCTCATTTCCAGGTCTAGGGCTTTGGCTGGCACAAAGGAAGGATGTTCAGCTATAATGCAGTGGGCTGAGAATCATGGTTCCCGACTGTCCTGCCCTAGAGATACAAGCCTGCTAATGAGCGGCATGAATTATCATATTTACAATGAACATTGGACATGCTATCTATTCTTCCCTCTACTCTATTTGGTAGTCTGGGAAATATGCCCAAATCATTTAAATTGCACCTGCAAACAATTGTCTAAGTACCTAATTGCATCGTAAGATCAGGGCCATTTTTTATTTTTTTTTATAATTAGTATGGGAGAAAAAAGAGAGACCAAATTCTGATAATCTAGTGCTTTATGAAGCCACTTTCTTTCATTCTCATTGTGTTGGGAAGGAAAGCTTGTGTATCCCTAGCTTCTTTCCATTCAGTTCATTGCTAACCCATGAGTTACCTCAGGTACACACTACTGAGGCCTTCTTATTTGAAAATGAGCCAGCTCAGATGTACTCTGGGGCTAGGGACAGAAGTTACACAAACTGGCTTAAGTGGTCAGAAACTGGTTTAAACCTGTAACGGAACAGAGCCGGCTGGCATGGCCCCGCCATCTGCCTGCATTGCTGGCACCTGGGGCTGGGGCTGTGGGGCTGATCTGGGCCAGCCTGTCAGTGCTGCTGAGCAGAGACGGAGGGGCTATCCCGGGCTGGGCCATAGGAGCCAGGTCCTTCCCAGTGGACTGCGGCTGTTCCTAGCTCCCTGCACCCAGGCTAGGTGTGGCTGTCAAGGAGCTACAGCCACCTAGGCAGAGTCCTTTCCAGAGGCTGTGGATCTGTGATAGCCCAGCCCAGCTGCACGAGCTGGGTCGGCTGGGTAGCAGGCTGCCTGGGCAACTTGGAGGTGGCCCTGAGCCCAGCAGCCACCAAAACCCCTGTTCTGTTCAGCATCCCCTTGTCTTCTGCACACTCAGGTGCCACCAGCCACATCCACAAGCTGTGGGCTGGCCAGGGCTGGGCCGGCTGTTCTGCCCCTCTCCTTTCCAGGTGCTGCTGCTGTGGCCACTGCTGCCACCACCCCTGCCCCTGCCACACCACGCTGCGCTGCTCTGGGTGGGTGGGTGGGAAGCTCCAGCCTGGCAGCCTCTGCCTGACACATGGAGCAACAGCTCCAGCTCTGGCTGCCTTCCATCAGCTGTGCTCACCCACAGGGGCTGCTCATTGCACTGGGTGGGTGGAGGGGATGGAAGGCAGCCAGAGCTGGAGCCAGACCTCTATGTACTATGTGGAGGCTGAGGGGTTGAAACTCTCCCCACTGAGTGGTGCTGCAAGGGGTGGCAGGAGCTGCAGCTGGAGATGGAGGTAAGGGGAGCAGAACACCCCAGCCAGGCCAAGCCAGCTTCCCCTCAACTCCAGTGGCTTCAGTTCTCAGCTGCCTTCCACCTGCCCAGTGTGATGAGCAGCCCCTGCAGATGAGCACAGTGGGTGGAAGGCAGCTGGAGCTCCATGCACTGAGCAGAAGCCACCGGGGTGAAGTGCCCCCTGCCCCACTCCCCGCTATCTGGAGTGGTGTGGCAAGGGCAGGAGGGGGTGGGGAGGGAAAAGCCACTGGAGGTGAGGGGAAGCTGACTTGGCCTGGCAGGGCTGTTCTGCTCCCCTCACCTGCAGCTGTAGCTCCTGCCACCCTGTGCAGCTCCGCTCGGGGTAGGGGGAGCTTCAGCCCTGTGGCTTACGCCTGATGTATGGAGCTCTGGCTACAGCTCCAGTTGCCTTCCATCCCTTCCACTTGCCTGGCATGATGAGCAGCCCCTGCAAGCGGGCACAGCGGGTGGAAAGCAACCTGAGCTGAAGCCAGAGCTCCATGTGCTAGGCAGAAGCTGTTGGGCTGAAGCTTCCTGCCCACTCACCCAGAGTGGCATGGCTCGGCAGGGGCAGGGGTGGCAGCAGCAGTGGCCATGACAGCTGGAGGCATGGAGGGAAGAACAGCCTGCCTGGCCCCGGCCAGCCCACAGCTTGTGATCCTGCCAGCACCTTCAAGCTTCCCAGGCAGCCCACTGCCCACCCAGTCCCTGCCCATGCTGCTGGGTCAGGCTGTCACAGGGCCTCAGTTGCAGGGAAGGGCCCTGCCCAACCGGCTACGGTTCCTTGATAGCCCCACCTGGCACGGGCACGGAGAGCTGGGAACAATCTAGCCATGCAACCTCTGTGGCCCCAGCTCAAGCTGCAGCCCCGTGGGAAGGGCTCAGCCCCTGCAGACCTGGCTGGGCTGCCCCTCCAGGTTTGCCCTCAACAGCCCCCACAGGCAGACTTGGCTCATCCCCAGCTCCGCAGTCCCAGCTGCAGCTCCAGCCCTGGGCGAATAGCAGGGCCATGCTGGCTGGCTCTGGCCAGGCCCCCTGCCACCTGAGTAGGAAGCAGGGGAAAACCTGGGTAGACCCTGGCTGGGGTCCTGTGCCTGCCTGGAGACAGGGGAGTTTAATCCCACCTTGGCTCCCCTTTGCCCCCCTTTGACTGAGGCACTGCCCCAGCTGGTGTCTGGTCTTGGCGGCAAGCCTGGCAAGGGGTGCTTGTCCCTTCCCCCTCCAGGCACACCCCAGCTGGGGTCTCTACAGGCCAGGGG
>NW_005843318.1:92715-92989 GCF_000455745.1 Alligator sinensis | reverse complement strand
TGCCACCCTGTGCAGCTCCGCTCGGGGTAGGGGGAGCTTCAGCCCTGTGGCTTACGCCTGATGTATGGAGCTCTGGCTACAGCTCCAGTTGCCTTCCATCCCTTCCACTTGCCTGGCATGATGAGCAGCCCCTGCAAGCGGGCACAGCGGGTGGAAAGCAACCTGAGCTGAAGCCAGAGCTCCATGTGCTAGGCAGAAGCTGTTGGGCTGAAGCTTCCTGCCCACTCACCCAGAGTGGCATGGCTCCGCAGGGGGCGGGGGGGGAGGACGACAG
>NW_005843318.1:85944-92672 GCF_000455745.1 Alligator sinensis | reverse complement strand
GTGGCTGCCAGGTTTGGGGCCTGCCAGCACCTTCAAGCTTCCCAGGCAGCCCACTGCCCACCCAGTCCCTGCCCATGCTGCTGGGTCAGGCTGTCACAGGGCCTCAGTTGCAGGGAAGGGCCCTGCCCAACCGGCTACGGTTCCTTGATAGCCCCACCTGGCACGGGCACGGAGAGCTGGGAACAATCTAGCCATGCAACCTCTGTGGCCCCAGCTCAAGCTGCAGCCCCGTGGGAAGGGCTCAGCCCCTGCAGACCTGGCTGGGCTGCCCCTCCAGGTTTGCCCTCAACAGCCCCCACAGGCAGACTTGGCTCATCCCCAGCTCCGCAGTCCCAGCTGCAGCTCCAGCCCTGGGCGAATAGCAGGGCCATGCTGGCTGGCTCTGGCCAGGCCCCCTGCCACCTGAGTAGGAAGCAGGGGAAAACCTGGGTAGACCCTGGCTGGGGTCCTGTGCCTGCCTGGAGACAGGGGAGTTTAATCCCACCTTGGCTCCCCTTTGCCCCCCTTTGACTGAGGCACTGCCCCAGCTGGTGTCTGGTCTTGGCGGCAAGCCTGGCAAGGGGTGCTTGTCCCTTCCCCCTCCAGGCACACCCCAGCTGGGGTCTCTACAGGCCAGGGGAGGGGGTTAAACCCCTCCCCATTTATACTTAGCCCCCGCTGGGGACTTGGCCATGCCCCCCAGTCAGCTTCCCTCCAGCCTTGCGGCCAGAGTTCCCTCTATGCTGTGCAATGTGTGCAGCCATGCAGGCACGCTCATGCTGAGCTGCCAGGTGTGCCTGCATGGCTGTGCATGCCGCACAGCTTAGAGGAAACACTGGTTGCGGCTGCTGCCAAAGGGAAGGAAGGGCTGCTCTAGTGCCCCCCGGCTACTAGCCTGAGCCACTGCCGGCATATCCCTGCATTTCCAGAATCAAAAGAGAGTGTCTATTAACTTGCAAATTGGTTCAATCTTTGCAGGTTAGGCTAACCTGCAAAGATTGAATCAATTCAGGCTCCAGCTTTTTGAATGTCCATCCCTAGCCTGGGTGGTTTGGTTACTTTGGCTCTTTTTCAGAGACTTCACCATTTCAAGAAGCACCTGACCTTAGTAAAAAGGCTATATCCAGTATCCCATCAGCACCAGCTTAGTTTTCTCAAGGCCATGTTGATGAAAGGGACTTCTTTTCCTTTCTGAACTGTACAAGACAGTGCATGTGAGTGTGTGCACATATGTTTAATTCCCCGAATTAATGAAATCACAATCTAATTTAGATGTGAAACACCAAGTGAATGTATCTAACTGTAGTGTGAAAGAAGGGAGGAAGTAACAACGGTTGCAACAACACTATGCAGTTAGTTAGTTCTGGATTGAACATGGGATGCTAGCACATACTCTTTCACTGTACTTCATGGTACTGACACATTTCTCGCTTTATTCTGAGGAGACAGAAACCTCATATAATTGTACTTTTGGCCATTTGCTAGTCAGATTCAATGGCAATTCCTGAATCTGTGCTGTTAGGAGTTACATCAGAGTACAGCTTATGAATTGTTAGAAATGTTATCAGGAGGAAACACAGTGTGTTGGATTTTGGTCATGAAGTTGCTTGACCACATGAATGTGTGTCTGTTTGAAAAGCCTACCAGACTGTCATGTTACCAAAGCCCTAGTGCTACACATCTTGCATAAATGCTACACTCTTACTGGTTAAAGCCAGGAAGCTCCGTACCTACTAGTGTCTTTCAGCATTGGCACAATACAATACTTTATTATCTAACTAACAATTCTGATTTCTAAGGGATCAATCTTTGCACAATTGAAGTTGATGGCAAAGCTTTAATTGACTTAAACAAGAACATGGTCAGACTGTTAATAATTAACATGTACATATGCATATTTGCATGGTCCTGAAGACCTCTGCTCTTTTTCTCAGCTGGTTTTATAACTGGGAGTTTTCTCTCCTTGCTTTTCAATTTTTCCTGTTTGCTTTCTCATAGGTACAGACTACTTTTATATTACCCCTGCAAATAAACTTTATAGCCACTCAAAAAACATGACAACGAGTCTGTCTGTTCTCACCCCCCTCAGTTGCACATTATCTCATTATATTCTAAAGAATTATCTTCCAGGCGGAGTACTGCAGATCCAATTAAATCTGCTTCTGTATCAACACTGCTCTTAAGCAAAATATATTGATCGGTGAAGCTTTGGACCTACTTTAATCAAGTAATCTAAACAGGGCTTAAGCTTCAAAAGCCTGGTGATGCTCCTAGCTTCAAAGCACTTACTTACACTGAATTAATTTATCCTGGATGTTCTAATACTCCCAGCAACCCTATGGATTATAATGTTAGAGGTTGCAATCATGGCTCTGATAATATTCCCTAAGCTTAGACTCTATTGATTATAATGTAAAGGCAGAAAGGAGAGTGGGAAACACAAGGAGAAAGCAAAAGGCTTTGATTTTTGAGCAAGACTGAATCATTGACTCCCATAGCAGGATGTTGGGAAGGGATATCATAAAGCTTAACTCAATTCTTTCTTCAATATAAATTTATTCTGTTATAGATTGAGTGTCAAACATTCATCTCTGGACTTTCTGTACTGCAGCTGTATTATTACATAAATGTGCTCTACCTAAGGGAAATGAATATAGACAGTCTATAATATGATTGACGTAACTTTCTTTCTAAACGTGGGTAAATATTGTCCCCATTTTACAGGGGAAATGAAGACTAAAGATGTGCATAGTTTTCACACTGTGAGTCAAAGCTAGGAATAGAGGCTATGTTTTCTAATGCCAAGTTACCCTGTTCTAATCATTAGACCAGCTCCACGCTCAAGAAATAGGTCTAAACAGAACACCTATTAATGCTAAAGGGTCGGGTCACAATGCTCTGCTGGACTAGGTGATTCAGTTGTTCACTATGAGGCTTCACACCTGTGGAAACACGAGGAAATATCTGACTCAAGCAAAATGCACTATCGAATGTGGTGCAATTTGTCGCTATTTAGCAAAGAAAGCAGGGTGTTGGGGCCTGGTGTAAAAAACCCCAAAAACCAGGATAAGAAGCCATACTGCTCTTCCCTCTCCCACCTTAAACTCAACTGTTGATCCTTAGTCCCCCAGGGGATGAAAGCATTGATGGCACTTAGTCGGGTAGTAGTTCTATCAATAATTCACAAGCAAGCCTCTCTTGTTTCAATTTGTTATCAAGCAAAATTGTTGCTGGATAACCTGAAATGCCTTGCTCTGGTGACTGACATGTAAAGTTTGCATGGGAGAAGTTGTTATTAATCAGCTGATGGTGGCAGAGTTGTTAATTAGCAAGCAAAGGATGTTAAATGGCTTCCTGCGTGCTACTAATTTTATGAGATACTGCAAGTGATAAGAGAATTCACAAGCACCCCAGGTGGATCTGAGTACTTACCTATGTGCCCCACGCTGTGGACATTTTGCTGCCTGTCCCTGCATTGTTTAGTGCATGTGATGGTGTCACCTGCTGATGTTCCTGGAAGTATTGCCTGGGGAATTGGTACATCTGGGCTTGCCAGCAGAACCCTAGAATCAGTCAGGACAAAGTGACTTTACTAGAAAGGTTAAAAGAACATATTCTGCATGCAGTAGATTGGCCAAAAAATAATTATGGCGGGGAAATGGAACATTGTAAAGCTGTTTGTGTGAGAAAAGTCCCAAGGGAGAAGAGCAGTTGTTTAAGGTAATCCAAAGGGGGTTTAACAGTAAGTAGTGTCATAAAACGAAGTGAAGGGCATTTGAAAAGATTATCAGCAAAAACATCCTATAGATGTGTTAGTACACTGCAGTCTTCTGGTGGAAGCAGAGGGTCTGCTGCCCAGGAACATTTAAAACTGGACATAAACTACACTGAGAAGCATACCCTGAAGGACATGTCAGAGGGGGACTAAATCAGGAGTGGTCACCCTGCATCATGTGCCTACAAGTGGCACAGACAGCCTTGGTGTGTGGCCCACAGCAGATCAGGGAGGGGAGGGGATGGGCAACACAGGGGTAGGAAGCAGAAAGCAGAGCAGAAGATGAGGCAGGGGAGAGAGATCGGAGTGGCATTTGGAGAAGGTGTAAGACTATTTGTGGCATGCCTACCAAAAATGTTGGCCCCCACTGGACTAGATGATTCTCCTTCGCTGATCTTTCCCTGATTTATGTGCTTCATATGGTTTCCTGTCCTGTTGACTGGATGCCTAAGAATGCAGGGGCCCCAGAAGCCCCTTCTAGTCCTACGTTCCTATGGCATTACCCACAACAACGTCTTCTAGGGATTATTGTAAGAATAACATGTTGGTAAATGGAGCAGAGGATTATTTTAAAGTATTTTAATAGCTAATCAGTGTGCACTTGTAACCAGACATGGTCCCATCCTTTTTTCAATACCAAAACATCTCTTGCCTTATAGAAGAAATGGAAGTCTATGAAGAAATTTCACACAGAGAGCTCTGATTACTATGGCAATAATTTCTTTTAACAGCCTTTCAAACACTTCTTAATAAAAAAATTATCAGTTCACAGGCTGTCTTCCCATTCCACAGCAAATATCAGTGTTCACAGTGTGAACTATAAAATCCCATCTGATTAGTTAATATTAACAGTTATTAGTGCATTGTCAGTTTGGATTTCTATTGTCTTTCAATTGATTTCAACCTCTAAACATTATACAGTACACATCACTTGAAAAAGTCATGGAGGTTCTTCAAATATGTAAGCTGCATGATGAGGGGCGACCTTTTGGAATGCTATAAACTGGGTAAGAGTAAAAAGAAATCCTCACTGTGATTTTTCATGTTCCCTGCACAAATCCCATCTAGGCTAACATAAGAATTGTTGCATCATTCCTAGTGTCATGGCAGAGATGCCACTTACCTGGCATAATTAGTGGCAGAGTAATGGCAGAAGACCCAAAGACCTGTTTTCTGATCTGGCTAAGTTGAATTTAGTGCAAGACCTAGAGACTGGAAGGCAAAGATTGCTCAAGCTGCCTTTTGATTTCCCCTGATTCCTATGCGTTGAAATCAAATTTACCCCATAGTACGAGATAAAGCAGCTTCAAGGTTATTTGTTCTTTGTCTTTCCCACTCCTAGCCTTAACTAAGCATAGCAGATGTTGCCCTTATTAACACTTAGCCAAACCAGTTCTGAGTCCTGTCTCATGGCCATTAATTACAGAAGTTGGGTTACTCTCAGGTATAGCCAATGCCTTAGAAAATATTAGTGAGGGAATAAAACAAACTATATCACATGTATTCTAAGGTCTTGAGAGAGACCCAAGACATCTGTTTAAGGGGGACTGTGACTGAAGGGGGTGGAACTATGTACAAGCTGCAGGGGCAGCACCAGCTTCTTCCTGGTGGGGAGCTGAGGTGGGCTAAACAGAAAATTGGGGGGGAGGGGGGCTGCGCTATACAGTATATCTTCTCACCAAACATATTTTGTTTTTTTTTAACAATACCCGCTTAAGGCACCACACCTCTTCAGGCAGGAGCAGGGCGGGCTCACCTGTGTGGGGCAGGGAGCAGTGGCCCAGGGAGTAGGTAGGGTGCTTGGACATGGGTGGCACTGAGACGGGTGACTACAGAGGGAGGACTAAGTCGAATTTTGGGGAGGTTATAGCCCCCCCTCCAAAAAAAACCCTCCCCCTCAGCATCACCCTGACAAGCTGTCATTGAATAGCATGTCATTTGTCTCCCAGACTCTGGAGAAGAGTGAAGGGACACAGCCCAGCTGATTTGTTTTAATCAGACCCTTAATTCACTTGGACTTCTGTTCAAACAGGGTTGCCTTGCATGCATTGTTTTTCCTGAGTGTTATGCCCACAGTCACTGTTTTGTTTTGTCCTAAAGGTCCTTTGAACTGCATGGAGGCGAAAGTGGGCATCTGGACTCCCATTTTCTCCTTCCCTGTGCCCCAAAATAGTTCTTGTCTATGCTGCCTGCAGGAGAAAATGAGTCTGCTCATACCTCTTGTGTACTGCTTGCCAGCCTTTTTTATGTTGCTTTTCTGTTTGCCATCTCAGGACAGATTGTCCTGTTGGGGACATTTGTTGCTTTAATCTCAGAGAGTAAACACACAATTTACAGTCCATTCTGTCACCAGCATCCAGTGGAGAACAGACGTGCTGCAGTATCTGAACCTTCCTCTCTGCTCCATACTGTCCAGCCAATTCACCACCCAATTCTGTTGCCTGCAGAATATGCAGTACAGGTTTCCCGCACTTTATGCTGTACGTGTGTTTGTGGAAAACAGTGCATAACTTGAATTTGCTTCCCTCCTCTTGGAGACCCCCAGGGTAGGGAAGAGCACCGCCTCCCTTGGGAGCCCATTCCAGCCCCTGGCCACTCTAACTGTGAAGAAGTTCTTCCTAATGTCCAGTCTAAATCTGCTCTCTGCTAGCTTGTGGCCATTATTTCTTGTAACCCCCGGGGGCACCTTGGTGAATAAATACTCACCAATTCCCTTCTGTGCCCCCGTGATGAACTTATAGGCAGCCACAAGGTCGCCTCTCAACCTTCTCTTGTGGAGGCTGAATAGATCCAGTTTCTCTAGTCTCTCCTCGTAGGGCTTGGTCTGAAGGCCCTTAACCATACGAGTGGCCCTTCTCTGGACCCTCTCCAGGTTATCCGCATCCCTCTTGAAGTGCGGCGCCCAGAATTGCATGCAGTACTCCAACTGCAGACTGACCAGCGCCCGATAGAGGGAAAGTATCACCTCCTTGGA
>NW_005843318.1:81221-84395 GCF_000455745.1 Alligator sinensis | reverse complement strand
GTGTCCACTTCTCCCCATAGCTTTGTGTCATCTGCAAACTTGGACAGAGTACATTTCACTCCCTCGTCCAAGTCACTGATGAAGACATTAAAGAGTATTGGTCCAAGGACCGAACCCTGTGGGACCCCACTTCCCACACCCTTCCAGGTCAAAACCGACCCCTCCACCACGACTCTCTGGGTGCGACCCTCCAGCCAATTCACCACCCAATTCTGTTGCCTGCAGAATATGCAGTACAGGTTTCCCGCACTTTATGCTGTACGTGTGTTTGTGGAAAACAGTGCATAACTTGAATTTGCTTCAAGGGAACCCACTTTACAATGTAACAAATAGGGATACATTCCAAGACCTCAACAGTACTGACCCCCCAGGCCCATTTCTACCACTTTTGCAAGACAATTTTGGTACTCACCAACAGCAAACAGTACACATAAGCACAGGGTGGTGGTGAATGCTTAGTTGGTATGAATAGAGGGTGGTGATAGACCAGGGAGAGGGGCAGGCCCCCTCAGAGGTTGAGAGAGGCCTGGGCCACTTCCATTTTTTGAGGCTCAGAATACAATGCAATAATTTGTATAAATGTTCCTTTGTATTTAACAAGTGTTTTTCTAGCTTTTTTCGTCGTCTTTCAATCCTGTCAGTGTATCTCTGTGTCTGTATGTATAACCTCATTTGGAGATAACATCAAAAGTCTAAATTTGCGGCCCTCTGTGAATGAGAGGCCCGGACCAAACGGCCCTCCTGGCCCCCCCTGTGATAGGCCCTGGAGAGGGGGAGGAGATAAGCTAGCAGGACACTTTGAAGTCATAATGGGGATGGCAACTACAGAAACAGATGTCGCAGACAATGAGCAAGGAGCATGAGACTATATTTTGCTGTGTGTCACTCCCACAATACACCACACAAAGCAGCTGATGGGGGGCTTGCACCACACTGATCACATAAAAGTGAATTTACCTTGCGTATAATGAATTTTTGGTATAAAAGGGTCATTTCATAAGAGTGAATTCGCACATGCAGAACCCGCATAAAGTGAGAGAAACCTGTACTAGACCATTTGCCATTAGTGATCCAAAGGTTTATATGACTTCCTCCCCTGCTCCCCAACTCTACCCTTTAATGCACCATCCTGCTACAATCAGCCCCTTGAGAGAAGCTTATCACTACCCTTGCACTGATTCAAGAATAGGAACAAATTGTGACTGGCAGCCTTGGAGCCTCTGTGTCCATGTAACTGGACATTTTTTTCTTAAAACTTCCTTGTGCTGCTACCTTGCATGCGGCTGCACCTGTCCTAGGTACAATGGATATGGAGTCATACTAACAGCCTTTAAGCTCTGTGTCATCTAACTATTCAGAAAAGGTGGATGACAGATGTCAAAAGCCCAACAGCCATCAGTGCCGCCTCTGCATTAGACCTGCTCCTGTAAGTGCAGAGGCAACAGTAAAGACTGCTGGGCTTTTAGCAGCAGCTATACATGTGGGACTCTTTGTGCTGTTTTAATTGAGAATGGCATGTATCATCAAGAACACAGAGGGGACTCCAAACCTGGTCTGTTTTGTTGCAGAAACTTCCAATTTCCAGTAGATATCACTCAGGATTTGGCTATGTACTAGGGCTGCACGAAGCTTCGGTCCCTGATTCGATTCGGTGGAGATTTGGCCTGATTTGGTGGCCAAATCTCCAAATCCGAATCAAATCAGAGGACCTTTTAATCTTTCTAAATTGAATTGGAACCCTCCAAATCGATTCAGCTATTTGGACATAGACACAGCTTTAAATGTTTTTTCTACATACCTCTAGGGAGCAGGGGCTCATGAATGCTGCCATGCTGGGGCACATGGAGCATCCCACAGGAGTGCGGGGGGCTCCCCAGCGTGCTTAGCAGTAGACCAGGAAGTGGACTAGAAGCACTTCTGGTCCACTTCTGGTTCTGCCAGGGAGCATGCTGGGTGCCTGCACCCTCCCGGCTCAGCGACTGGTGCCTCCTAGGTCTGGAGGGGGCACCCGGGGTCCCACTGTGACTGATCCCTGAGCTGAGGGGGCTCCCCTGTGCGCTCCCTGACAGACCTAGAAGCGGACCACACTCCTGTGGGATGCTCCATCCACCCCACCATTGCAGTGTTCACAAGCCGCACTGTTTCCTTGAGGTATGTAGAAAAAACTTTTAAACCTGTGTCTATGTCCAAATCGCTGACTCTCCAAATCAGCATTGAATCTTCAGATTTGGATTCGGCCGAATCGAATCAGGGGCAGTGATCCAAATCAACAAATCGAACCACTGTCCCTGATTCGGGCCAAATCTGAATCAAATAGGGCCCGCTTCACACACCCATACTATGTACTGATAAGGTTGGGTTAATTGGCAGAAGCTTGTGATGGCAGGGTGAGGCAGAGAGAGAATGCTAGTAAGCCTTCCATCCTCATAGGCAGGGAGATAAACCAGCAGAAAACAACTCAGTAGGATGCATGACCATATCAAATGCATTCTCCTGATTCCTCTTTATGGACTGAGAGCTGCAGTAAACACTGCCCTTTGGCACCTGGACTTCTAGATCTGCCTTTTCTGCCTGGAACCTGACTCTGACAAGCCTTGCTTTTATGTTTAGAGTTTGTCTGAAGAAAGCTCTGACTTCACAATGAAATTAAAGCCTATTGTACAGATTTTTTCCGGCTAAATGCCAGCTGCCTAATCAGGCTGTCCCCATACCTCTGTACCTAATTTTCAGTGTGATAGGCAGTAATGATTTGAAAGTAATGTCAGAGAGAAGACGGAGCATGCAGGAAAGAATAACAGCCTAGGCAAAAACTTCAACACTTTCTGAAAGATTTATGTGTATCAATATCAGGTTGTATCAATCTGATACAAACGACTTATCTCAACTAAGGGGTATTCAAGGGAGAGAATGGACCCATTTTTTTCATTCAGATATTATTTTAGTATATAAAACGAAAGGACAGGAGACAACAGCTGTTTCCTTTACTCCATGCTTATTATTTGACCTTTCTCTGCAAAAAGAGATGAAGAACATATGCCACTTCATCTTCTTCTGAGAAACTCCATACCATTCTAATTTTCTTTCATATTATTTTCTACTTGTTACTGGGGAGTACTTTATAGTATAGAAACACACACAGCTCAGATGCACAGAAGCATCTCATAGATTTCAGCA
>NW_005843318.1:74938-81208 GCF_000455745.1 Alligator sinensis | reverse complement strand
AGCAGGAATTAAGCACCTAAATAGGAGCTGAGCACCTCAATAATTTTGTGAACAGGTGCCCATGATTTTAAGCCCTGTTGTGTACCTGGGCCTTTTGCACTGTTGGAACTAAATAGAATTAGTACCTTACACCTATGCAGATGTCTAGCATGGATGATGGGGTTGGGCTAGGTGACCCTTGAGGTGCTTTCCACCCATATGATTCTATGCCTCCATGCTCTAAGTACTTTTTAACTGTTTTAACTTAATCTGGTGAGTTACCAAATTGAGCTAAACTGAAAGAAAGACAGTTTGTACATCAGTTAAAGTGCTTTAGCAGTAGAGTATGCCACCAGAGTAACTAAGTCAATTTAGTTACACTATTGAAACTTTTCTAATACAGTATAGATAAGTTAAGATTGTTGAAAGAAGACATGTCAGATTCTGTGTTAATTTTGTGTGTGCTTCTTTCTTGGTGTTTCTCTCTCTTCTCCACTTTCTTTCTCGTGCTCTTTATTTTTGCCTTCTTGCAGAGAAGAGAAATGATTGCTAATGAATTGCAAGCATGGGGTATGGGAAGATCAGTTAATATGGCCCAGTTATTTAGTAATACAAATACATTAAAATGATCAAGCAGTGGATGGAAATTGACCCAAAGAGCAGGTTCCACTGAGAAAACATATGAGAATGTAAATTAATGTGACTTGATGGAACCTAAAATGTCATAACACAGCAGGGCACACAACACATCAGAGGAAATGTGAAAATTATACTTTTTCCTGAAATCATAGTTTAAAAAAATAAGTGGCTTTTAAATTCTTCTAAAAATATAATAAAGGAATTAGTGTCAAGAAAAAGGTTATTGTTGTTTATCAAAACATGGGCTCAACACTTGGGTTGACTTTTCAAAAGTGTCCTGATTTTATTTCTCTGGATAAGCAGAGAGGCAAGAAGGAAAACAACCAACCTTTTTATTTATTTGGATCCCTCTTTTTGCCCAGGGAAATTTCTTAGCAGTGTAGAGGGTAAACTACATCCTTGTTTGTATAACTTTTCCTTCTTTCTAATTTGTTTTTATTTTATAAAATATTCTAAACTTAAATAATAATATTAGGAGATGTGCTACAGATAGGAATAATGGAATCCATTCTCTATCAAAATTTATTCACCCAAGGATGGATACATGGATCATCGGCAATAATTAAGTAGCTTAACTAGCATGTTGTCAAATAAAATGTTTGACAGCCTTCTCTCTTTCCTGTTTTCTGCCTTTGGTTTCTTGCTCATTTGACTGAGCAGAGTCTTGAGAAACAACGACAGTTCTATAACATGTCTTGATTATAAAAGGCAAGAACAATTCTGTGCTGAATACTTTTCCAAAATATTAAGGCTACATATGCTATATATTAACCTTTTGCAAAGGGTCTACTGACCTCTACTTCTCCTGTAATACTACAGAATCAATGGAGCTCCTTATATCTCTATACTTTCCTTTATTCATGCCCCTTGTAGATGTCTATGCTTTCCTCCTTTTTTACCTTACTGTTACATTTGATGTTATCAAACATGGCATCTCTCTCTGTCTTGTTCAATGGAATCACAGGCACCTTGATTATTACCTCTATTACAGACCCCCCAATCAGGAGGAGGAGCTGGACAGGGAATTTTCAGGCCAGCTTGCGGTGACACTAAAAGCAAGGGATGTAGTTGTCATGGGCGATTTTAATTACCCGGACATCTGCTGGGAGGAGCAGTCAGCCGGGACGGACCGCTCCAGGAGGTTCTTGGCCGAGTTGCAGGACCTCCACTTGATTCAGGAGGTGCACAGTCCCACCAGAGGAGATGCTCTGCTGGACCTGGTCCTGGCCGCAGGCGACGACCTGGTAAGAGGCCTCCAGGTTCTTGACCACCTGGGCAATAGTGATCATCGCGTGCTGGAATTCACCATCCAGCGTAGAGTGTCAAGGGCCCGCAGCAAGGTGGTGGCCCTAGACTTCAGGAGGGCCAACTTCAGTGAGATGAGGAGATTAGTGGGAGAGGAACTGGGGTCCTTGAGGGCAGAGGAACTCAGCGTCCAAGAGGAGTGGTCGTTCCTTAAGGAAACGATACTCAGGGCCCAAGGGGTGTCCATCCCGACAAGAAGCAAGGCGGGCAGGAGTGTACAAAAGCCCCCCTGGCTCACCAAGGGTGTCCGGGAATGCCTGCTTGCCAAAAGGGTGGCGTACGCCCGGTGGAAGGGGGGTGTAATCTCCAAAGAGGAGTATACCTCCTCTGCTCGGGCCTGCAGGCGGGCTGTTAGGAAGGCCAAGGCGGAGATAGAGCTCGGATTAGCGTCCAGGATTAAGGATAACAAAAAGTCCTTTTTCAAATATATTGGGAGGATGAAGAAGGCGCCGGGTAATGTGGGGCCCCTGCAGGATATGCGGGGCAATCTGGTGGTTGCGTCAGAGGATAAAGCGGACCTCTTTAACCAATTCTTCACCTCCGTTTTCTTGTGCAGGGACCGGGACTTCCCTGCTGTGATAGAAGCCGGACGCGAGGGGATCGCCTTCAGACCTCAGGTTGGGGAGGACCGGGTTAGAGAGCTTCTGGAGGGGCTGGACGCGTTCAAGTCAGCGGGTCCGGATGCTCTCCACCCCAGGGTGCTGAGGGAGCTGGCTGGGGTTATTGCAGGGCCCCTGGCACGGCTCTACGAGCGATCGTGGTGCTTGGGCCAGGTGCCAGACGATTGGAAGGTAGCTAATGTGGTCCCCATCTTCAAAAAAGGGAAAAGGGAGGACCCGGGCAATTATAGGCCCGTCAGTCTTACCTCAATCCTGGGGAAGCTCTTTGAGAAGATCATCAAGGAGCACATTTGTGATGGGCCGGCATCCGAGATGATGCTCAGGGGCAATCAGCATGGATTTATTAGGGGGAGATCATGTCAGACCAACCTGATTGCCTTTTATGATCAGGTCACAAAGGCCATGGATGCAGGTGTCGCGGTGGATGTAGTCTTTCTGGACTTCAGCAAGGCCTTTGACACCGTCTCTCACCCCATCCTAATTAATAAACTAGGCGACTGTGGCATAGATGCCTACACGGTCAGATGGATTGCAGATTGGCTGAAGGGTCGCACTCAGAGGGTGGTGGTGGATGGATCATATTCGACTTGGGGGGAGGTGGGTAGTGGAGTCCCTCAGGGCTCGGTCCTGGGCCCTGCGCTGTTCAATTTCTTCATCAGCGATCTTGATGTTGGGGTGGAGAGCAACCTGTTTAAATTCGCTGATGACACCAAAATTTGGGGGGAGGTGAGCACGCTAGCAGGGAGAGAGAGATTGCAGAAGGATCTGGATAGGTTACAGGGGTGGGCAGACAGGAACAGGATGCGTTTCAATACGGACAAGTGCAGGGGGCTGCACTTGGGTAGTAGGAACCAGCAGCACACTTATACGATGGGGAGCTCCCTACTTGAGAGCACGGAGGTGGAAAGGGATCTTGGTGTCATTATTGACTCCAAGATGAACATGGGCCAACAATGCGAGGTCATGGTTGGCAGGGCTAACCGGACCTTGTCGTGCATCCACAGGTGCATCTCGAGTAGAGCCAGGGAGGGGATCCTCCCCCTCTATGCGATGCTGGTCAGGCCGCAGCTGGAGTATTGTGTCCAGTTCTGTGCGCCCCATTTCAGGAGGGATGTGGACAACATGGAGAGGGTCCAGAGGAGGGCCACCCGCATGATCCGGGGACAACAGGGCAGACCCTACAGTGAGAGACTGCGGGCCTTGAACCTATTCAGCCTCCACAAGAGAAGGCTGAGGGGGGACCTGGTGACCGTCTATAAACTCACTAGGGGGAACCAGAAGGGTTTGGGGGAGACGCTGTTTCCCCTAGCCCCTGCTGGCATAACAAGGAATAATGGGCACAAGTTGATGGAGAGGAGGTACAGACTGGACATCCGAAAAAACTACTTCACAGTCAGGGCGGCTAGGAGCTGGAACCAACTTCCAAGGGAGGTGGTGCTGGCCCCTACCCTGGGGATCTTTAAGAAGAGGCTGGATACTTACCTGGCTGGACTCCTTTGAGTCCCGGTTTTGTTTTTAGGGTGAGTGGTTTTGTTTGTGTTTTTTGGGTTGTTCTCCCGCCCTGGCGGGGGGGCGGGCTAGAAGATCTATTAGGTCCCTTCCGACCCTGAAACTATGAAACTATGAAACTATGAAACTATGATGTTGTCTTCATTTTGCTTGTATTTATTCAGCTACTGCTAATGCCTATGCATTTTATTCAGAGTTATAACAAGGATGGATTTAGGACAAAAGTAGCAATTTGAGATGAATCTAGGTCATGATATTAAAATGAAGATCTGACCCTTCCCAAAGTTGGGGGTGGCTGAAACTAAATGGTTTGTTTCAGGCTCTTTCTCTGTTAATCAACTTCATCTCTAACTTGGAATGGTTTTTAAACTGTAAACCAGATGGCTGCCATTCTCACACAGGTTTTAGTTATATTTACTATGACCCTGCTAATAGTGAGACTAGAAATGAATCTTGCTAGGTTTTACAGCATCTAGAGATCTATAAGATGTCCAAACAGGAGCCCATTGGGAATGATCTATTTACTTGTCAATGTTTTTCCTAATCTTTCTTGAAGTATTTGCCCAAGCTGCAAAATTCAACTTTCAAATGCCTAGCATTTAAGCCTAGATATCTGGTCCATCATATGAGAGAGACAGCTGTCATCTCTGAAATCTAGATTCAAATTCAAAGTATCCCCTATGATGCATAGTGATATATTAGACTCTCTTAAATGTCATTAGATGTGGCATTAGATGGGGAGATGTGAGGGAAGTTTGATCTTAGTCGATATGGACTAAGAATGCCAGTCTGCTTGGGAAGGAGATTCTATTCACGTTTGGCCTGAAAATGAAGCTGAATTAACACAGATATAAAAAAGGGTCAGACCTGTCCTGGAGCATTACAGTGTCAACTGAAGAGGAAAAGGCTTTTGCAGCCCTTTAAATACCAGCTAGAGCAGGGGCAGGCAATCATTTTGGGCGGAGGGCTGCTTGATGAGTTTTGGCAAGCTGTTGAGGGCTGCATGGGTAGCCCCGCCCCTTCAGTTGCCCCACCCCCATCTTGGGACTGGAAGTCCCGCCACCTGACCCCTGACCTTTGCCATGGGAAGTCCCGCCCCCTTACCTCTGACCACAGCTTTCCCTCCCTGGCGGAGCCCAGCCAGCCCACCCCGTCCCCTGTCAAGCAGTGGCTTCCCCAGGTGCTGCTGCACTTTGCCTCTACCTGTGCCAGCTGGTCCCAAAAGGAGGAGGCTCCACCGCTGCTTGTGCTGGCCAGTGCCAACCCAGCCAGGCTTGCCCCATCCCCAGCAGCTCATGAGAAGCTGACTTTACCCGCATGCTGCTCCAGATAGGATGGACCCGGCCGGGTCTGCA
This sequence comes from Alligator sinensis, assembly GCF_000455745.1. Lineage (NCBI taxonomy): Eukaryota > Metazoa > Chordata > Crocodylia > Alligatoridae > Alligator > Alligator sinensis. The sequence goes on along the minus strand of NW_005843318.1, from coordinate 75,801 downwards.
CCGGCCAGGAAAGACAGCATGCAGCTGAAGTAGGCTACTCACATGCTGCTGGGGATGGGAGGAGCCTGGCCGGGTCTGCACCGGCCAGGAAAGACAGCATGCAGCTGAAGTAGGCTACTCACATGCTGCTGGGGATGGGAGGAGCCTGGCCGGGTCTGCACCAGCTAGCAGAAGCGGTGGTGGAGCCGTGTGCTTCTTGGGATGGGACAAGCCCAGCAGGAGCGGCAGGGGCTCAGCTGCACTTTCCCCCTGCCTGCGCCGGTCAGTCCTGAGCAGCACATGCCTCCGCCACCTCTTTTGCTGGCCAGTGCTGACTCACCAGGCTCCTTCCATCCCCAGCAGCATGTGAGTAGCCTACTTCAGCTGCATGCTGCTCTGGATGGGGCGGACCCAGCCAGGTCTGCACTGGCCAGGAAAGGTGGCAAGCAGCTGAAGTCGGCTCCTCATGTGCCACTGGGAGCAGAAGGAGCCCGGCCAGGTCTGCACCAGCCAGCAGAAGTGGCGGCAGAGCTGCGTACCACTTGGGACAGGACGAGTCCAGCTGGAGTGGCAGGGGCTCAGCTGCACTTTCCCCCTGCCTGCGCCGGTCAGTCCTGAGCAGCACATGCCTCCGCCACCTCTTTTGCTGGCCAGTGCTGACTCACCAGGCTCCTTCCATCACCAGCAGCACGTGGGAAGCCAGCCTCAGCTGCATGCTGCTCCGGATGGGATGGGCCTGACCAGGTTGGCACCGGCCAGCAGAAGTGGCAGCGGAGCCATGTACCGCTCGGGACTGACCAGTGCAGGCAGAGGGAAAATGCAGCTGAGCCCCTGCCTCTCTGGCCAGGCTTGTCCCGTCCCCAGCAGCACACCGCCTCGCCGCC
>NW_005843318.1:71675-74918 GCF_000455745.1 Alligator sinensis | reverse complement strand
GCTGGGCTCCCCCCATCCCCAGCAGCATGTGGGAAGCCCACTTCAGCTGCTTGCCGCCTTTCCTGGCCAGTGCAGACCCAGCCGGGTCCATTCCATCTGGAGCTGCATTTGGCTGAATCCAGCTTCCCACGTGCTGCTGGGGATGGCGCAAGCCCGGGCCGGCCCCAGCCAGCAGAAGTGGTGGTGGAGCTGTGTGCCACTTGGGACTGACCGGCGCAGGAAGGGGGAAAGTGCAGCTGAGCCCCTGCCACTCCAGCTGAGCTCACCCTGTCCCAAGCGGCACACAGCTCCGCCACCACCTCTCCTCCCTGGTGCTGACTGGGCCGGAGCTGCAGCTCAGCTGCTGCTTCCCCTCCCCAGTGCTGGCCCAGCCCGACCCTGCACAGCCCAAGTGGCACAGCATGGCATGGGGAAAGCCTGCCTAGCAGTCGCTTTCCTGGGCTTACCTGCAGGGCAGGGCCCTTTCCAGTCCCGTGCAGCAAAGCAGTACCCGACCCAGACGCTGTTTCCCCTCACCGGTGCCACAGGTTCTGGCCCAGCGCCCCTGCCCGTCTCAAGCTGCAAACATGGCCTGAGCCAGGGGCAGGGTGAGGCCAGCTGGGGCAGGCTGAGGTCAGGGTTGGTTGCCTCACAACCGGAACCCAAGGAAACAGCCTGAGGTGCTGCAGCCACCATTACGTGGGTTTTGAAGGGGCTCTGCGGGCCAGAGGGAAGTGCTAGGTGGGCCGGATCCAGCCTGCAGGCCGTATTTTGCCCACCCCTGAGCTAGAGAGATGACAATCTACAATACAATCTTGGGATAGTCATGGTTATTTTTAAGAAAAATATTTTAAGCAGCTTGAGGGGCTTTGTGTGTGTGTGCATGTATGTATGTATTAATTTTTCTAATTAATTGAGTCTGCAATTACAGCGCATCAGAGCAGCCTTGCTGTATGTGTATAAGGACCCGTTGAGTACATGTTTATATAGCACCATCTCTACTGTACATGAACATGTCCTAAGGGATGTCTGACAACTGGCTCCCTTAAAACAGGCCCCATATTCCCAACTTGCTGATGGCACCCAATCTAGAGGTGGGCAAAAGAAGAGATTCAAGGACACTTTGAAGGTCAATCTGAAGAAATGCAATATTAACATCAATACCTGAGAGAATCAAGCACTGAATCTTTCCCAATGGTGCTATAATGTACAACAAAACATAGATCATTTTGAGCAAAGTTGCCTCCCTATGGAGGCATGAGAGATGAGAGAAACAAGAAAAAGCTGTGACCCAACATCATCAAGATCTACTCCTTTCCCCTGGAACTATTTGCCATGTCTGCAGTTGAACACTCGGCTCTTGGATCAGCCTCCTCAGTCAGCTACAGGCTCACAGATGACTTCTCTATTTACTGAAAGACTGAAGGACTGCTGCTGCCACCAATATATGCATGCACACACATGTACGCTCACACAGGGTCTAGTTCCACTTTTAGGAATTCTGGGTTAGCTATGAAAAATATAGCATTATATCAATTTCTGTGGAATTATCTGACACATTATTCCATGTTCATAACTTGAAGTAAAGATAAGAAACAAAGTTAAAGGCTCAGATCAACCTTTGTAGGGTGAAGTTAAAATTCCTGTTGGTCAAACAAAACTTATTTTCTTCTTTAATAGAGGGCCCTTTAGCCCCTTCAACAAACTAAAAATTACATTTATACTTATCTCCATGCTTAGAAAAAGTGGTTTCCAATAAGAATAAATCCATGATGTGCTATTCAACAGAAAGAAACTGCAACTTATTTCTTTTTAATGGGCCTCAGCCTTTTCCATTAATAAAACAATGGCTTGATTACAAGATTTCCTCGAAATTAATAAAATGCTTCACCTGCTTTAACTTATCTACTCTGATTGGAGTGGTTTGAATGTAAAGTGTATTCAGTTATGAGAGAGGTCCTATTTCATTTGCAGTTACTAACATTTTAAAATGTGAACTCAATTATTCAGACTCTTCTCTGAACACTAACATTGTAACTTTTTTTCATTAGATGCTATTTCCTAAAGTCCCAAAGGCCTTTGGGCTGTTATTTTCCCCCATCTCCTTGATGAAGAAGTTTGACTCAAATTTGTAGAATTGTTTTTATTCACTACTTTTCCCTTGGCTAACTACTGATGTATAATAATATTTCCTGTGCTGGTATCTTTGATTTAGTATGAATATAGAGTGGTTTTATAAAAGCAAATGTGCTAGTGGGAAGACTGAAAAGACCATTGTTCCATATGCAGTATTTATTGGGAAGGATTTTAAGAGAGTTAGGTATGAGAACTTGGCAATAGAAGAAGTTCCCATCTGCTTCCCCAAAGAGTTCCACGAAGGAAGCCACCATGTTCATGAGTCCCTTGTAGCCGAGGATGACAGTATTATAATGAGGTTGTTTAAGCCAAGCTTGATGTATGTACAGATGCGTACACGTGCCTGCCATTCAGTGTATGAGCTGGTTACCTGTTGCTGCTGCTGCTATTGTTTTCTGCCCAAGGGCTCAATGTTGCCGTTTAGGATGGCCTATCCCATCTCTCCTCTTGGGCTAGGGACAGACGTTCAAAAGGCCTGAGCCTGAATTGATTTAGTCTTTGCATATTAATCTAACCTGCAGAGATTAAACCGGTTTGCAAGTGGACAGATGTTCCCTTTTCATTCCCAAATTGTAGGCACATGTCTGCAGTGGCTCAGGCCAGAGGCCCAGGGGTGCTAGACCAGCCCTCCCTTCCACAGGGAAGCTGAGCTGGGGGAGGGGGGGCAGGCCTGAGTAAGACTGAGGAGGGGTTTAAACCCCAACCTGGCCAGCAGGGTTCGGAGGGTGGGGGAAGAGGGAGTGTGGCCAGACTGCTGTAGCAGGGAAGGAGAAGAGGAGAGCTCTACCCACCCCAGTGGCTCCCTGACAGCCAGGAGCAATCCCGGCACAAAGCACTGCCTGGCCCCAGAAGGGAATGCTTCTCCCTCCTCTCTCTCCCCCACTGCCTCAGGGTGGGGAGGGGGCTCATTCGGTGCTGTTGCACCTCCTTCCCCCTGCTGCTGTGGAGTGGGGAGGGGGGCTCTGTGAAGCTGCCTGGCTGCAGAGGGAAACTCTTCTCCCTGCTCCTTCCCTCCTGCTGTGGGGTGGGGAGGAAGGCTCTATGCAAGGGGGGATGCTTTCCAGAGGTGGACTCTTCCCCCCATGGGGTAGGAAGGTGGGCTCTGTTCAGTGCTGAGTGGGGACTCTT
>NW_005843318.1:51046-71573 GCF_000455745.1 Alligator sinensis | reverse complement strand
CAGCTGTCAGGGTGCAGCCTGGCCAGCCTCACTCAGCCCCAGCCGAGCCAGCCACACAGTTTGGCCGGGCCAGGCCACAGGGTCAAGGCTACCCCCAGCAGGTGCAGCTCAGTGACGGGGATGCTGAGCCCTGTCGGCAGCCCAGTCCAGCCTGACACACACGGCCAGCAGCTGGCTAGGCAGCAGGCTAGCCAGGCTAGCTCAGAGGCACCACAGGACCTTGTGGACCCGCAGACAGCCCCTGTGGTGGGCAGCTGCCAGGCTTCAGGCCCGCCAGTGCCTCCAAATGGCCCAGGGAGCCCTCTGTCTGGCCAGCCACCAGCCATATGGAGCTGCTGAGAGGGCTCAGTGTCCCTGTCACTGAGCTGCAGCCACGGGGGGTGGCCCGACCCCCACAGCCTGGCCTGGACCCACTGTGTGGCTGCCTTGGCTGGGGCTGAGTGAGGCCGGCCCGGGCTGCAGAGGCAGGGCCACTCTGGCAGCTGGGGCTCAGTTACACCTGCTTCCCGCACCCTCTGAACAGAGTCCCCCTTCTCACCCCACAGTGGTGAGAGAGGAGCAGGGGGACGAGTTCCCCTCCGGGGCTCGGCAGCCTTGCAGAGCCCCCCTCTCCACCTCACAGCAGTGGGGAGGAGGAGGAGGAGGAGGAGTCCCCTTCCAGCACTGCACAGAGCCTCTCCTCCCCATCGCCCTGTGGGGAGGAGGGGGAGGGGGAGGAATGGTTCCCCCCCAGCACAGAACAGAGCTTCTGCCTGGCCACAATAAGGTGAAGGCGGCAGGGAGAAGGGTTAATCCCTCCCTCCATCCCTTCTGCCCTACAGCCAGGGTCTGCCAACCCAGAGGCTGCTGCCACAGTACTCTCCTCTCTTTTCCCTAGCAAACAGGCAGACCCCACCTGCGGTGGGGGAGGAGAAGAAGGAGGGATGAATTAATCCCCTCCCTGCACACTATGCCTTAACAGGGCCATGCTGGCTGGTGTCTCGCCACGTCCCATCCTTGCTCAGGCTAGAGAGCAGAGGGGCAGGGCCAGCTCTGCTCTGGAGCAGAGACCACAGCCTGGCATGCTGGGATGCTGGAGGACTCTGATTTACCTTAAACCAGGAAGGGTTGGGACAGACATTGCATAAACCGGTTTGAGCTCAATCAGTTAAGTCTGATACTACATTCAATCAGGTTTATCTCAAACCATTTTCAGCCATTTTGAAACTGGTTCATGTGCACCGAATGCCTGCTCTGTTACAGGTTTAAACCAGTTTTTGATCATTTAAGCTGGTTTGTTGTGTAATATCTGGCCCTAGCCCTGGTGTCTCATTGCTGTCTCTTTATAGCTAAGAAGACAAATGAGTTAGCCAATAGGTTGCATTCAGTCAAGTGCACCTTTAGGATGGTCTTGAAGTGTTTCTTGGGCACTATACTTCCTCTTTTTGTGTTCAAAGTCACCATAAAGGAGTTGATTGGGCACTTTGTATGCTATCCAGCTGAGCCACAAGTCTAGCCTATTACAGCAGGGCCTTCATTATTATTGTCTCAATGGACATGCAGTCAGAATGCTACAGCACTTTGTCACTGTCATCTTGCCATACCACCTTAGTCACAGTAGGGTGTGAAAGTGTCTCTGATGGAAGGGGCACCATCCAAAGGAGAAGAAATTAGGGCTATGTTGGACAAAGAAAAGCCAAGAAGAGCCGTATGTAATCTGTCAAATATAAAAATCCAAAAAAGAGAAAATATAATCAGATATATAAAAACAAATCAAAGGGAGAGACAAAACAAGTAAATACATTTTGAGGTAGTAAAATTAAGAGGCCAAGAGACAAAACTACTCTTCTAGGGGGTAGATAATACACACTTCAAGTTAAGCAAATAACTACATTTATTTTAAACCAACTCAAACAGCCAACTCTAAGAAGGAAAAAATATTTTCTGAACTTCTCTGAAGACTGTATACAAATATAAGAGCCTTGTGCTAATGCAATTGAGCCAGGTAAAGACAGTGACTGGTCTAATTTCATTGTCCATATAGGGAGAGTTGCAAATAGTAAATGATGAAAGGTCCTACTAATTATATTTCTTAAAATTCTAAATACAGCTAATTATTTAATTTCAAATATAATCTCTGAAACACTGTACCTCCATAAGTAGCTAGCCAATGTGATACAAAGATAGAAGCTTTCCTATCATCCTGAGAAGTAGGTATCTGGAATTACTCCATGGGCATGTGTACATAAGATGAGCTACAGTGATGTAGCATTGGCAGGCACTAGCCGTGATGCCGCCACTACTGTGCAGTAGGGTTGAAAACAACCCGTGCTCTGCTGGGACTGCGCAGTACTGGTGGGTGTCCCCCCTGGCTGCTGCAGAACAGAGCACGAACATCCCTAAACTGAACTACTCCCGAAAGCAAGTTCAGTACTTGCAAGTGCTAAATGGCTATGTAGTACCAACAGCACAGTCAGGGGCACATGTAGATGCACCCCATAGCACTTAACACAAAAGACAGTACAATTTTGAAGCTTTTTTTCTGTGATTAAGTAGATGTTAGATGAGAAGTTACTGAACAACTGACTTCCTGAGTATTTTATTAATGTGTCTTATTTTCAGCTTCTCTGGTTGTTCTGCAATGTAAACTATACTTATTTTTCTTGGGAAGACTTGTTACATATTTATAATGTAACTGCAATCCACATATAAAGCAAACAGACTCTGAGGAACGAGACTCTGGAGAGCTTGTGCTTCGTATTAAATTTCCTCTGAAACATGTAAAAGAGTCACCCACTCATATTAGAAACAAATCTGCAGTATCAATGAAAAATATGATTGCTTAGTGTTGTCTGGTTAGGATCCAATTATATATGGAGTATTTATTTTAAATTTATAAGATACACACTAGAGAGTTCCAGGAACCAAAATGAGGAGAAATTGGTTGAGCACTGAATGGAAAAATTAATGACTTGCATTACACACCAAGTATATTGGAGCTACAGAAGAGGTATTAAAAAATTATGGCCAGAGCTATTTACATTGTATAGTGCAGATTGTTGCATTGAGTGTTTAAAATGTTGTCTTGTCTGCCTTGTCACCTGCTCGGCAGTTATCCTACTACTTTATCAGCCCTCTCACTATAGCCTTTACAGCAAAGAAGGATGTCATAATGAGTGTGAAGTGAATATGTATTATATTAAAACTGAAAGCTGACCTTAACCCTACATCTGTTATGTGGTTTAAATTCTTAGGGCCAGATTTTTCAAAGTGTTCATGCAAGCCCCTCCCTCTGCTTTATTGTTTGATAGGACAGGAGTTGGTGGACATTTGGTCAGCTCATGCAGCTGATGTGACAGTGTGGCAGATGATACATCAGTGATTGAAATGGGAATGCTCAGATTTGATATCCTGAGCTGCTCTAGCATCAGCTGAAGAACTAGGTTTCTAATTGTAGTTGTAATAGATCTATCCTCTGTGGATTGGTCACTGCGGGGCCCGTCATCAATAGAATGAGCAGGCTTACAAGCATCAGCATGCTCAGCAGGGTGGAGTCAGTCACTTCAGCTGCTTTCAGACATTAAAAAAAATCAACCCCCAACCAAATGGTGCGATACTTTAAGTTTGCCATGCTCTTGCACCAAGCCCAGTGCATGCTCAGAAGAGGCAGCGTGTTATTTGGACCTGGCTCACTCAAAGTCTGTATAGATTGGGCTCTTTAGTGGGGCTTTTTGGCACTTTTAGCTAATAGGTGATTTGACTCCACTTTAGATAAAAGCACCAAAAAGCTCCACTGAATGTCCCAAGCTATACAGATGCTGCAAGCTGGGTCTAACTAATGCACTGCTTCTTCCAGTAAAGCACAGTTTTGTCTGTAAGCAGCCTTCCTGCCTCCAGCTGCCAGGGAATCCTGTCAATCAGTCCAGTGGAGGATGAAGTGAAGGAAACCATTTGAGAAGGGCAACAAGAAAGGGACAACCCTACTGGTCCCCATCAAAGAGACAATGAGCGCATCTATACTTGCAATTAATGCACCTGAATTTTCTATGCAGAATTTTCTGCACACTAAACTTGGCCCCTGCATACATCTGACCATGCACCCATTGGGAGAAAATTTACTCTCAAGAGTAGTTCAGTTTAGGGCTGCTCCGGCCCTTTTCTGCCTCCCCTACAGCAGCCAGACTCCCCCAGGTGCCAGCCCTGGGCTGGCAGAGCACATAGGGGCAGTCCTGATCTCCACAGGGATACGGAGAGCTGTCCCAGATGCTGGGTGGGATGACCCATCCCGAGCTCTACACGTCTGGGACAGCTGTCTCGACTGGGTGGGATGCTGCCTCCCAGCCATGTGGAGATCACGACCTGACAGCCAGGGCAGCTCTTCTGGTAAGTAATTGCTGTTCAGTGTTCATGTGTAGATGCTGACACTTTACTCCCCATTATATTAGTCTAATGCACAGTAAAGCATCTCGTATAGACACACCCAGTGTGTGGGAGTGAAGGGAGGTCTGGTAGTTACTTGTGTTCTGGTAGCAATCTTTATGTTATCCACCATCACTCTGGTACAGCAGGGGAGGGTATATGCTGGAATCTGGGGGAAGCAGATCTATCAGAGCAACAAGAGGGCTTCCTACATGAGAAGGTGTCATTCCTAATGGATGGCTAGAAGAGGATGTGAAATAACTTTATATAGTCATTTGCATTTAAATCCTGGAGCTGGTTCACAGAAGCCTATTTGGTTTTGCATCCCCTACCCCAAGTCAGCAGTCAGTCTAGATCAGTATTATCTTAGCTGTACCATGTGGATTTTGATGAAGAGAGGGAGACTGAAGAGTTCCTATCCAGACCCATCTTTGACTTTGTACAATTTTGTGCTATTTTCTATGGGCGTGTCCACACATGCAAGCATGTGCACTTGCAGCAGTTCAAATAGAAGTGGTGCAAATTTGAGCCGGGGCTTTTTGTCTCAGTGCACATGCTCGGACATGCACTTAGTTGAGGAGCAAATTGTGCCACTTTGGGCAAAATAACCCTCCCTGGCTCCTCCTGGATCTGCAGCCAGGGAGAGCTAGAGCCCGGGGCCAGCACCTGTGCTATCCCCAGCAGTATAAAAAGCTTCCCTGTCCTGGCCCCAGCAATACAAAAAGCTGCCCTGGCAAGCAGCTCAGGGCTACTTGCTCTCCAGAGATTCTGGGGCTAAGCCACTTGGTACCTGGGGACACTACCCCTTGTGCCAGCTGGACTGCTGCAGCAGCATCCCAAATCCATTTTTAAAAATAACCCCAAATCCATGTTTTTCCACAATTAACACAAAAGACCACTTTACTTACACACACACACACACACACACACACACACACACACACACATATAGACAGAGAGAGACAGCAATCAGTTAGGTAATGCTTTATTGGTATATTTACAATGTTAAAGCAATGTGGAAGCCTACCAGTGTCTCTATCATCATGATAAAATAAATTCAAAATATCTATATGTGTTGATGTATGCTTTTGGTTTTCTTTGCACATGATGGGTGTGTGATGGGGGGATATGGTGTTTGCAGGAAGGGGGTGGGAAGGGGTGTGGGGGAAGGTGGGTCGGTGTGTGGGTAGGTGTGGGGCAATTGCGGAATGTCCCCCCACAGGGTTCCAGCTCCCTATATCCTCCAAGCCACAGGTTTGGATAAGACTTTTCTGAAGTATCTTGTCTGGCTTTCCTGAAAAAGGACTCTGTGGCGGGGGAAAAAAAATTTTTTTTTTTGGGCTGGCGGGTAAAAAAACTTTTCTGTCTTAGGCAGTCTTAAGACGTCATAAAATGTTTAGTCTTGTGTTGTACTAAACACACTTTACACATGACCTTTTCCTGTTGGTAGTTTTGTGCTGAAAATGATTTCTAAGGCAATATTATGCCTTGTCAGTATGTCTGCATTTACCTTGCCTGCTTGCATTTGGTCCATGAACATGTTTTTTCTCCTGTTTGCTTTCCACTGATTTTTTTGTGGGCAGTGTTAAAGTTACTAGGAAATTTCCAAACAGATGAGTCCTGGATTGTTTCCTGAAGTTGTTCCTTGATATCAGGCTGCATATATTCTCTGCTGGTACTTGCACCCCATTTCTGGATGAGGGGGTTTATTTATCGATTGGAACCATCAGTTGCAAAATGAGAGAAAATAACGCACTAGAATCTAAGCCAACATAAGCTGTCTTGTTTGACTACAACAGTCTGAACCACAGGGGAAAACTGAGCATAGAGGAATGATGCATTCCAGAAGGGCAGGGCTGGTCCAACCATTAGGTGAGCTAGGCGGTCACCTAGGGAGCCAAAATTTTGGGGGGGGGGGCATCAAAATTATATGCAGAACAAAATAACAAGAACATCACTCTAAATAACAGCCCTGGCTGGCTATGGCTCCACCATGGTCTAAGACCTTTGGTTTGGACAGGGGAGAAAGACCTCTGAAAAGATCTCAGAGGAAATATCACTAGAATTGTGACTTCTACCTTTTCAGCTCTCAAGTGGATTTATGACAAGAGTATACCGCTGGCAATGTTATCCTAAAAGATGAACCCCTACTCCTATATCATCTTGCAGCTTGTGACACTGATTTCTACATCTAGAAATGGTCAGAGTAGGATTGCTGAATCATTACATTTAATTCTTGTAAGGACGCATGTGATTTTTTAAAAGTAAGTCAAGCTAGGAGTAAGTCTTTGTGTACATATTATAGTTGGATACTCGTGAGAGATATGTAGGCATTTTTAATTGTACGTGTATTATAATAAACTCTATTTGAGTTTTTTCAGCATAATTATGTTAGGGTTAATGAAAAGTGTGAAGCAATCAGTAATTTTTTTTTGTTTTTATTGTTTTATTGTTCATTTTGAATATCAAATAAGTACATGTAAAAGTTCATTGTAGGCTTCTTATTTTCCTATATATTGGAAGTGGTGGGGGTGCTGAGGTACACAGTTTGCCTAGGGCAGCAATTACCCTTGGACCAGACCTGCAGAAGGGCAAAAGAGGTGAGACACTGAGGAAATATAAAGGAAATATAAATTAATATATTTAGAAATATATATGCCTCATGCTATTCTATGAGGTGAACTTGGTTCATCTAACCAAAATGTTAATCAAAGCCTAGACTAGCTTTTCTGAAGCTCTGTGATAGTTAAATAAAATCCTCTGACCAGGAGGCAACTGGCTAACTGTAAATTAAGGGTCCTGAAGTTAAAATCAAATGTTTTTTGTATATTGAGTTTATTCTTCCTATGGAAAATAGGAGGGAGAAAATATTTCCACAGAATAAGGGCAATTTGCAATGAGTCTTCTGTTGCATAATAATTGCACATCTTATTTAGAACATTTAATAGTAAGATGTTATTACAGGAAAATATGGTAATTGTTTATGGTAATAAATACTTTTGCTGAGAGGAAAACAGTTTCAGGATCTATCTAGTGAGTTGCTACTGTTGGCTAACGATAAGTCAAACTTTGCAAGACTCCTGGAGTGAAATCCTAGCTCCATTTGTATTGCTGGGCAGGCTGTCACTGTTTTCAGCAAGAGCAAGAATTCACCCCTAGTACTTAGCCTCTAACAAGCTCTGGTAAAACTGTTAATTATCCTATAAAATTACACTGCACTAAATTGGCTAGTAATTTTCTAACCCATAGGCAACTGTCACACTAGTGCTAAGAATTCACTATGTTTAGCAAAACCATTCTGGAGTATTTTAGTGCATTATTCGTATTGCAATTGCCTTCAAAAGCTTTAGTCATTATATAGTTGAAATGAAACTACAACTGTCAAGTAATGTACATTTTGTGGTGCATGGTGCTTTTTTGTTAACATTATATTTGGTTACTTACCTGCTAATTCAAAAAGTGTGGTAACTCACTATCTGTCTACGGAACAAAAGTGAAAGTCAATGAGGCTCTACAATATGGTATCAGAGCACCTCATTTAAATCTATCTGCAACCTCCTTCCCAACAGGAACAAAATTAAAAAAGGAGAGTTAATTAAAATATGATACTTTAAAAGCAGTGAATGTCACCTTCAGGTTACTGCTGCCATCTCAAAGATAATGAAAAGATTGGATAGGAGTCAACATTAAAATGTATGGTAAATGCAAGGTAAAGCTCAGGATATTTTTTCCTGGGTATGGTGGAACTGTTTCCATCAGGGAAGACAAGAGATGTACTGGTTTATCATAAGGAAACACCACAATTCCATGGTTTGTTGTCCAAAGTTTGTCCACTATTTTTTTCTTCCCACACCTCCATCATATCCCTTCCCTTGTTACTTTCCAGCCATTCCATTAGCTCTTTCCGCTCAATATACTACTGGTGTTTACCTATTCTCCTGGCCTTCTCTTATGTTGCTCCTTACACTTGAATCCACTTCCTTTTATTTTATGTTAATCACCTGTTCTCTTTTTCAAATCTCTCATTAGCATTCACTTCCTCCAATGCCTACTAATATTTAGTAACACATATTAATATGTCAATACATATAATGGGCCAGGTCCTCACATTACAAATGTGCATGAGTCAACTGAAGTAACAGTGATGGGAAGAGGCTGAACTCAATGAAGGTACACCAGTGATTCCAGCTGATTATAGCCCACTGGTTTAAAAACCTGGACCACTTTGTTTGGGTCATCTGTTGCTTCTGGGCATATCTACACAAGATGTTTATTGTGCAGCTGGCTAATTAGCTCTGTAGTAAATGTTTCAGTGTCTACACGTGTGGCCCTATTAGACCACAGTAAACTAATACACTGCAGCAGATTAGTACTTGTAAATATAAGTACTGTCCTGCCATGGAGGTTTTTACTGCACAACACACGTGTATATGCTGACCTGGCTGGCTGGGGCACAAGGATGCTTCAGTGTGGGGGCTGCCTGCTGGCTAGCCATGCGTTGAAGCACCCCTGTGCCCCAGCCAGCCCCTCCGCAGCGTGTTAAACTGGTCTGGAGCAGCTCTGAGCGGGCAGGCTGACTCCTGCCAACTGGGGCTGCTCCACCCCGGCTCAGCGGGCTATGGTCCCAGGCACAAGTTCAGTTATTACTTTGAATTAATTGCACACTTCAGTAACACAGGGGCCTTCAAATAGGGTTTGTGTCCTCAACAAAGGGCAACAGCAATATGCCACAACGAGCTGATTACAGGAAAGAATGAAACACATTCTCAAATAACCTGTTTAATCACACTACTCACTTTAACTCTCATGTTTATCTCTGTCACTCCCTCAGCTAGTCAGTAGTGTTTTATGCGTTAAAGGGATCTTGTCCTCATTGATTTCAATGGCAAGACTCATATTGAGACAGTGTACTTCAGCTGTTTGGATGAATTTCTGGTGCATCGCAAGCTAGTTTTCAGGCTTCCAAATCCCTCCATTGATTCCATTACAGGTCATCACATATTTTGTGGGGGAGGAAGTGTCAGCATTTTGTCAACTCTAGTCAGCCTTTTCAGGAAGATTCTGTATTTGAAGCGGAATATCAGATACATATGTTAACTTGTCAATATAGATTTTATACAGCAATATTTTTCCATGTATCATGCATAACTTCTGTTTTACCCTTGTTATTACTTTATAGTTTTAATGTTTCTGCATATATACTCTATTCAAAAACATATGTTCATACATTATATATGATGTTCTGTGGCAAAATTATGAGTGATGAAACTAAGCATGAAGCAGATAAATACCAATTTTATCTAAAACTAAGCATTCCAGATAAATACCGATAAATCCACACCACTTCAGCATGTAAGACTGTATGTTGTATGCTATGTATGTTACCAAAAGAATTATTTGGGGATTTTTACAGGGTTTTACACATGTCGGGGAACTATTTTTCATATCCCTCTTCCTGTAAACCCAGACTTCTTTAATTACCAGCTATAAAAGGTTCAGAGGAAGCCATAACAACTTTATCCAAAGGAGTTTTTTTCTATGTTTAATAGTACTGTAGAAGCAAAATCTGATGTTTTAAGGTCTTGCAAGGTCTAGAAGTGGATCCCTGAGTTGGAAGCTGAGCATTTTTCCTTCCAGTACAATGAATCTCTCTTTTGTCATTTAAGCTGTCAGGTCTTTGAGGAATGGACCGTCATTTATTATATATATCTGTACAGCTCAAAGCAGCGTGGAGCCCACCCTGGTGGATGCATCTACGTGCTACTGCACCATAAATGGTAAATAATAAAAGCTCTTAACTATGCAGATTTCTACAAAAATGATAAACAGTGCAGCCACGTGATATCATTTATCACAGCAGCTTTACTTCTACATAAATATTAAGTAACATAATAATTTACAAAGATGTACATTAGTTTTTCTTCCCCTATATTTCTCTAGGGGAATAAATTATACCAAGCTATGAGGAATTTAGCCTAAGAGAGGGTAATCTTGTGTACCTTTACGTTACACATGAGAAACACAGAAATATCTGTTCATAATGCCCTGCTCCCACTCAGGGGGAGTTTGCACTGATGAAATGTTTGAAACTTGATATCTTGAAGTTATCTATCCCTTGCTGGTGCCATTTTAGTTTAAAAGGCTGCCAAATGTGCCACACCTGCCTGAATCTCATAACTCTAGCTGAGATGTGCACAGGAGCTTGTGCTGTCTTCAGACTGTCAGCAACCCCAGGCTCTTCCTAGCTCTGTTCCCCATAGAGCAAGACCAAACCCCAGTCAGGGTTGTGTGTGCTTGTGGGGGTGTGGCTTATAGCAGGCGCCACCTGCTATACAGTGTACTGTGCATTACCTACCTGTAATTGTTAAAGCATGATAGGGACCTTTTGTTAATACAGAAAAGAAATTGGCTTTAGATTTGAAAAGCTCATCCAAATATGACAGCCCCAGAAAACAATTTTACTTGTTTCAGACCATATGCATTTTCCTTACATGTTATTGGTCTGATCTGATAGAGCAGTCCCTGGATCAAAGGTACACTGGTAAACAGGCAGTCAAGGTGGCAATATGCAAAATGGACAGCTGCTAAGAGAGCAGATTAAAGGACTGCTCAAAAATTTATTGGGCAATGTGATTAATGAGTATGGAAATATGATGACAAGATACCAAAGAGTAGCATGATATGATTGATGGGGAAGTTGTGTAAGGCCAAGCTTATACCCAAGAGTATGGGAAATAATAATATAAACCTTGATGATAGTACATGTGATAATTATTGGTTGGAGACCTTTGGTTTTCCATATTTACCTTTTTGTAAGAAGCCAAATTACAACAAATAGCATGCAGTACTTCTACTGCAATAAAGTTAGAAAAAGTTTTGTACTTAATTAATAGTACACTGTATCACAGAACCAATTTAAAGAAACATCCTCTACATTTAAAAAAAACCAAAAAGCAAAAAAAAATATCAGCTGCTGTTTAATTAACATCTAATATTATAAACAATAGAGACTAATGGAGAAAAGAAAAAACTTGTGTATGCAGCTGACTACATACCACTTTGGGTAGTATCAGTTTTCCTTGCTGTTTGGATCTTTCACGTAAGACCAGAAGAGAAAGAAACATTTTTGGAAAAGGTATAAAATCAGGGAGGAAAAAACTAGGGGTGATATCCCGGTCTCAAAAAAGTCAATGCTACACTTCCCTTGACTTCATTGTGAACAGGATTTCACCCTAAGAGTTTCTAAGCCTGTTGTTCATGTATAGCCTTCAGCAGTTATTATTTGCAGTTTGAGCACTCCAGAGCTTGTTTACTTTGTATTGTAACACAGATCTTTAATTATGTCCATCCTTAAATGAGGGGCCACTCTGCAAAATATAAAGGCAGGTCTGGATTCTGAATGTCTCAGTATGTTAAATCCAAACAAAAATTATAGATCCACTTGTTGCTCAGTTGTGATATTGCCAGCTATTGAAATTAAATCCCATAAAGAAAGTCTGGTAATGCTGATATTGCTTGAATATGACCCAAAACAGCATTGCTGTGGCTAAGTAAACCATACAGACAGATTTTACTGCAAGTATTGTTAATTTCTTTGTGGACCTGAAACACGTGAAGGAAATTCATGGATGATATAAGTAGAAGTTCTCTCATGCCGCTATCAGAACTCATGCTGTCTGACGGAAGGTGACGACTGAGTATGAAATTTACAGAACTTTGTCGTCCATGAAAAAAGACATTCAAGAGCCGTTTTCTAGATATTATGGAAAAATATGTGAGGAGCTAAACTTTTACAGTAAAGAACCTGTAAAGACTGTTGCCTAGGTCTTTATCTTATGCACATATTAAGTAGCTGAGTGCTGGGTATTTCTACTTTGTAAGCAAGCTTGCAGTCATGGGAAAGGTGAGCATTTATGGAATTACAGTTTATTTAAACTCTGGTAAACGTTTATCAAAGCAGAAAGTAAAACATGGACTCAGAGTTTGTCTTAGCCTAAGTGAATCAGATTAATTCCTGGTGTCATTTGAATGCAGTCGATTAAGTTACACCAGATGTGACCCCAATAGTCTAACTTCACAGACTAGAAGAGCTGAGACAGTTACCAGGAAAAAGTCTCCACCAAAATAGAGCAGTTTCCTCGCTCCAATAATTACTCTATCATACACAGATTACTACCTAGTTATCCCCAACTACTTAGGAGTCTCCAGCTTGCACTCATCCCACATATTGTCCCTTCCACTGTCTTCCCAGAGATTACATTTTGGTCTACATGCCAACATATGAATTACACCAGGAGGAAAAAGTTGAACTTGGGCTATAACAGTCACCTACCTGCCAGGCACTATCTGTTATTCTGTACAGCCCTTGGGAAACATGCAGAAAACAAAGATTTCAGGTGCATGATTAGAGGAATTTTGTCAAGGCATTTATTCATCAATCCTTTCAGTATTATTAACTTTTAAAGACTGGTGTGTAAGTCAGGGACTGTACTTCTTTATGTGGTCTGCACCTAGCAGATTGTGGGTGCTACTGTGATATAAATAATAATTCACTGTTTGTGTAGTAGTAGTTTATTTACAGCTTTCATCCAAACAATACAATAAAATTATATATAATAAAATAGCATTTATATAGGTTAGAATTTTTACTAAAAGCATACAGTAAGATTATCCATTTTACCTACTTACACAAAATTAAAATAAAACAGAGTGCATGATGAAATGAAGCGCGGACCCTAAAACAAAACAGGAGAATTCTATTTGATTTTGTCCCTTAGTGTTTGTGCAACTACTGCAAATACACCTAAGGAGTATAAGACAGGCTCCAAAGTATTAAAGAGAAGCCAGTTTTGTTTTTTCCACTATTTAATGTTTGCCTTTAATGCAGATCCACTTTCCTCTCATTTCTTTAAAGAACAAACAAGATTGTCCTGGCTCCGGTGTGAGACGTGTGGGTGTAGGCCCGCTGTGCCCCTGTGAGCCCAGGGACCCCCAGCGAGACCCCAGGACCCCCGACGAGACCCAGCCTGCCCCAGGTAAGCAGGGGCCCATCGAGGGAGGGACCTAGCCAGCTGGGAGTGGGCTAAGTGTGCCAAGGAGGGTCACCGCCCCCCAGCTCCTACTTTGCCCAGCCCCCCAGAGAGCCGCGCGACCAGAGCCCCGCGAACAGGCCATGCAAACAGGTGCACCCCTAGGCCCGGCGCGCGAGTTAGTGTGGGAGTTCACACAGGAGGGCGAACGAGAGGGCCCAAGGCCCTGCCTGTGAGCCCCCCAGGGTAGACAGTCCCAGCTGCAGTCAGTGCACCAGCGGCATGCCGTGGATGGGCACGCATCACACCCCTCGGGTCCCCTTGAGGTCTGCGGCCCCCCTGCACCTCAGAGACCGCCACCCAGATGGAGCCCATAGTTCTGGGCTCCACGCAGACGGAGCCCCTGGCTCTTGGCTGCAGAAGCTGCCTGTCACTTTTTCAGGCTCTGGGGCCTGGGAGCATGGCCACCTCCCCTTGTGAGTTCTGCTCCCTGTTGGGGTCTCTGGTGCACCAGCTGGAGGAGCTCTAGGCTGCAGTCCAGAAACTACGTGCTATCAGGGACTGTGAGCAGGAGATTGACTCCTACTGCCAGGCCCTTCTCCCCTCGGGAGGCAGAGGGTAGACCACAGTCTCCCTCCAGGACAAGGGAGGACTCGAGGACCTCCCATTCTGTCCAGCCCAGGGGATAGACCAAGGTGGTCAAGGGCCCCAAGACCCGCTGCACCAAGGCCCCTGCCCCACTGGAGCTTTGCAACAGGTAGAAACCTCTTGCAGCCCCAGCAGACCCTGCTGAGTTGCTAGTTCCCACAGGCAACACATGCACTACCGTAGCTACCGTCCCCGCTCTCCCCAAGACAAAACACAAAGTGTTTGTTGTGGGAGACTCCATCCTGAGGGGGACTGAGGGGGTAATCTGCCTCCCCAACCCCTTAGCCAGGGAAATTTGCTGCTTCCCAGGAGCCCACATCTGAGACATTGCGGAGAAAATCCCTAAAC
Source organism: Alligator sinensis (assembly GCF_000455745.1). Taxonomy (NCBI): domain Eukaryota; kingdom Metazoa; phylum Chordata; order Crocodylia; family Alligatoridae; genus Alligator; species Alligator sinensis. The sequence continues at coordinate 57,150 of NW_005843318.1, read as the reverse complement.
TCCTCCAACCCACTGACCACTACCCCATGCTCCTTATCCATGTGGACACCAATGACACGGCTCAGAGTGCTCACAGCTGGGTCATGAGGCACTACAGGGATTTGGGAGCAGGGCTTGAGGGTCTGGAGGCGCAGGTGGTGTTTTCTGCAATCTTCCCAGTCTTGGGCTATGGGCTGAGGAGGGAGAGAAGGATCCAGGTAGTCAAACAAAGACTGAAGCACTGGTGTCATCGGGAAGGCTTCGACTTCCATGACCACAGTCCGCTCTTTGGTGAGAGAGGCAGCGAGCTGCTGGGAAGGGATAGCCTCCACCTCTCTCTGCTGAGGAGGAGGCTCTTCTCAGCCAGACTGGCTGACCTGCTCCACTGGGCTTTAAACTAAGCCTGCTGGAAGATGGGGGACTACTGGCACTGCTGGCCCACTGGGAAACCCTTGCAAAGTCAGCAGGCCAAGGCACTCCTGCCCCAGCCCTGGAACAATCTGTAGGCAAGGCAAGGGCCCCCAAGAGGACACTTGCATGCCTATACACAAATGCCAGGAGCTTGCGGAATAAACAGGAGGAACTTGTCCTCCTGCTAAGCGCAAATAATGTCATAGGGATAACGAAGACCTAGTGGGACTCCACCCATAACTGGGCCACAAGTATAGATGGTTATACCTTGTACAGGAGGGATCAAATGGACAAAAGGGGTGGGGGTGTAGCTCTCTATGTCAAGGAAAGCTACGCATCCCTGCAAGCCAACATTGGCACCCACGGTGGATGACTTGAGACCCTCTGGGTTAAAATCTGTGGGGAACACAGCACAGGGGATACTATGGTGGGAGTCGAGTCTACTACAGACTCCCTACCCAGGGTCAAGATCTTGACCAGGAGTTTGCCAAGAAATTGGTGAGGCCGCATGCTCCCGGTGCATGGTTGTCATGGGAGACTTTAACTACCCAGATATCTCATGGGAGGAGCACTCAGCCAAATCCGAGCGGTCGCAAAGCTTTCTCGTGTGTGTGGATGACCTTTATCTGACACAGGAAGTCTACAGGCCGACGATAGGTAAAGCACTGCTCAACCTCGTACTGGCAACTGGGGATGACCTAATCAGTGACCTAACGATCGAAGGGAAGCTGGGTGACAGTGACCATGAGCTGATCACCTTCACCATCTGCTGTAAAGCTGGAAAGTCAGTCAGTAATACAGACGTCCTCGACTTCAGGAAAGCTGACTTTGACAAACTAAGGAGGCTTGTCATTGAGGCCCTAAAGGGCCACAACCCAAAGGGGGCGAGGGGGAGTTCAGGACGAGTGGTTGCTCCTCAAGGAAGCAATCCTGGATGCACAAGTGAAGTCCACCCCGTCTCAGAGGAAAGGCAGCAAAAGTGCACAGCAGCGCCCTTGGCTCTCCAGGGAGCTGGCAGACCTCCTGCATCTTAAAAGGAAGACCTACAAAGGAAGGAGGACTGGAACCACCACCAAGGAGGAATACTCTGCTCTGGTCCAGACCTGCAGAGAGCAAACCAGGAAAGCCAAGGCTGTGATGGAACTCCAGCTAGCTATAAATATCAAGGATAATAATAGATTATTTAGATTTTTTAGATATGTGGGGAGCTGGAGGCAAAGCAAAGGCAACATTGGACCCCTGCTAAACCAGATGGGACAAATGACAACCGATGCCCATGAAAAAGCAAACTTGCTAAATGGGTACTTTGTGTCAGTTTTTCACCAGTCCCACGGGACACCCCTGCCCATTGTGGATCAGGGAGGCCCAGGTGAGGGAGATTACTTGCCCTCCATTGAAGCTGACCTTGTGAAGGAACACCTTGACAGTCTGGATACCTTCAAGTCAGCTGGCCCTGATGGTTTACACCCAAGGGTACTCAAGGAGCTGGCTAGCATCATAGCTCAGCCCCTGGCACGGATCTTTGAGAGTTCTTGGTGCTCTGGTGATGTGCCCAAAGATTGGAAGAAGGCCAATGTTGTGCCAATCTTCAAGAAAGGGAGGAAAGTAGATCCGGCAAGCTACAGGCCCATCAGCCTGACCCCTATCTTGGGGAAGGTCTTGGAAAAGATTATCAAAGAGGCCATCCTTAACAGACTAGCTGACGGCAATATCCTGAGGGATACCCAGCATGGGTTTGTTGCGGGTAGGTCTTGCTTGACCAATCTCATTTCCTTTTACAACCAGGTGACCTATCACCTGGACAAGGGAGAAGAGATTTGTGATGCTGCGGCTAGTAAAGCAAGCAAAACACTGGCTTGCATCCGTAGATGTTTCTCAAGCAAATCCCGGGACGTCATTCTCCCATTGTACTTGGCCTTAGTGAGGCCGCAGCTGGAGTACTGCGTCCAGTTTTGGGCTCCACAATTCAAAAAGGATGTGGAGAAGCTTCAGAGAGTGCAGAGGAGAGCCATGCGCATGATCAGAGGTCAGGAAAATAGACCTTATGATGAAAGACTGAGAGCCATGGAACTCTTCAGCCTAAGAAAGCGCAGGCTCAGGGGTGATCTGGTGGCCACGTATAAGTTTATTAGGGGTGCTCATCAGGATCTGGGGGAACATCTGTTCGCCAGAGTGCCCCAAGGGATGACAAGATCGAACGGTCACAAACTCTGCCGCGACCAATTCAGTCTGGACATAAAGAAGAACTTCTTTACTGTCCAAGCCCCCAAGGTTTGGAATAGACTGCCACTGGAGGTGGTTCAAGCACCCACTTTAAACGCCTTCAAGACACATTTGGATGCTTATCTTGCTGGGATCGTATGATCCCTGATGACTTCCTGCCCCTGGGGCAGGGGGCTGGACTCGATAATCCTCCAGGGTCCCTTTCAGCCCGAATGTCTATGAAATCTATGAAGACCATAAATAATGACTTAAGTCATCTATCTCATTCTTCCCACAAGAGCACATTTTGTCCAAACATGGGGTCTGATACTATCTGCCATGATAACTGAAGATCTCATTAGTGTGAAATGCAATTTAGTAAAGACCTCTAGTTTTTTGTAGTTTTGCATCCCAGACAGGTAGGTTTCCCAGACAAAGGAGTGTTTTATTAACCTTCAAAAGGGAAAGTTAGAGACAGTTGCCAGCCAGCATATCTGTCTGCATGCTGGCATCTTTAATTCTTAAATGTATGTTTTGTTTTCAATATAGGGGAAATATTGGGTCAGTGACTCTCAGTACATTTCCCAGGCCATTTGTCTGGAGGAGAATATAGATGTTGTTATTCAAACATACAAACAAGAGTTTATTTGACGAAGGAGGGACTTCTTGAATACGCTTTTTGGCTACGTACAGACAGTCAAAAAGCCTGAGGCTGAATCGATTCAGTCTTTGCAGGTTAGTCTAAGATGCACAAATTAAATTGAAACAAAGGTGAACAGACATTTACCTTTGATACAGAAAATGCAGCCACATGCCTGCACTGGCTCAGGCCAGAAGCCAGGCTGTGTTTACTTTCTCTTTCTGCTGCCCCCAAGGTCTCTGGATTTGCAGTCCAGAATTACAGCAGCCGGACTATGCAGGGTTGCTTATCACTTCTTCTTCCTGCTTCCAGGTGCCTCTGGGATTTGTAGTCCACAGTTGCAGCCAGCAGTAAGTTTGGGTGGGAGAAGGGGTGTTTAACCCCCCTCCCTGGCCCCAGACCCCAGCCCATGTTTGTCCGGGGCAGGGGGGAGTGGGGAGGGAGGCAGCAACCCCTTGTAGACTGGGCTGTATCCCCAGCCAGGCTTGCACCCCAACCCACATGGTCAGCCAGCCCTCACTGCTCTGACTAGAGCGAAGAGGGGCAGGGCCAGCCCTGCTCTCTGGAGCAGACAGCATAGCTCAGCCCAGTCCAGGGCTGGAAAGCATGCTGGGATGCTGGGGGACTGTGATCTAACTTGAACCAGGAAGGGGTCTGGGACAGAAGTTTCATAAACCGGTTTGACACAAATCAGTTAAGTCTGATACTACATTCAACCAGGTTTATATTAAACCAGTTTTTTCCATTTTTTAAAACTGTTCATGTGCCCTGAGCTTCTGTTCTGTTACAGGTTTTAAACCAGTTTCTTATCACTTAAACCAGTTGATGTGTAACTTCTGTCCCTAGCCTTCATGGTATCTGGTAAATGTAAAAGATCTGATTTTAATTCAGTTGTTTAGAATTCTTAATTGAGCTAAGATGTTCACATTCATCAGTCTGGTTTCAGAGTGCATGACCCTCCCCTCCCCCCACCTTGTGCCATAGACTTAGTTAGAAACAAAAGCCATCTTAAAAATAATTAGAAATCTTTTTTGGGTTTTGGGTGGACCATAGAATTCTACTCCATACAATAAAATGGACTTTACCCTGGATCTACAGACTTCTAGTGCTGCCAAAACTGCTATTCTGCCCATCTTATTGTAAAAAGATAAAACTCCATCCACAGTTTGTTTTGCTCTAGTATTTAGTTTTAATGTATTTTTTCCAGCTCAGATTTTTGCTAAAGTAGATTCCAAGGTATTTGAAGGAAGATACTACCTCTGCACTGTTTGTGATAACTTCCCAGAAATATGAAACTTGCTTCTCTTTAAAGCCTTATTCCTCTTCTCTACTCTGCACATATATTTGTTATTATGTGTTCTCATAAATACCAAGACTGCTGCAATTGCCTTTTCCTAATTGTATTTATAACCAGCATCACATCTAGGATAGCTTCACATGACTCTTGCAGTGCACCATGACAAATCCAGTGGCACAATAACATTTCTGCAGCAGCTTAAAAAAATTACAGGCAGAGGGGTTTTTAATTAAACATGATCATTAGTAATATAATCAGTACTGTGTCCCTTGTGAGCATTTATAGACATGCTCTGGGAGGTGGTAGTAGTGCAGGAAAGGCGGGGCGCTTTAATTAGAGTAGCTCCAAAAGCTGTGCTAATTAATAGTGCCAGGGGCATCATGTGTATCAGTGTCCCTGCACTGAAAAATGGCAGTGGGGTGCTTTGAATTAAAGCTCATCAAACAAGCTTTAAAGTGTCCTGCCACCATTTTTTAGTATGGGGATGCTGATGCACGTTTTGCTAGAGTCTGCTGGAGCATGGTAATTGCCATGCTGCAGCAGACTTGATAAATTGAGTCTGTTCTAATGCACTGTAAATACAGCACATCAGAGCAGCCTCCCTGCATGTGTATAGGAACCCAGTGCTATTTATTTTGGTATAAGTTTCATTTAAAATTCTCATTTTTAAAAACGGTTTTTCCAGTTCATCTGATTCTCTCGTGATGGAGCAGCTTCAGTGCTTCATCACTTTAAGGGCTGGAGCAGGCAGCTTGCAGGTGCCTGATTAGGGTGGTCATTTTAATGCTCAGCTCTTAAGGCTGGGGCAGCAGTTTCATAGTTTCATAGTAGCTAGGGTCAGGAGGGACCTGAACAGATCATCTAGCCTGACCCCCTCCACAGGCAGGAATGAATGCTGGGTTCACAAGACCCCAGACAGGTGATCGTCCAACCTCCTCTTGAATTTGCCCAAGGTAGGGGCAAGGACCACCTCCCTGGGAAGCTGGTTCCAGATTTTGGCCACCCTAACTGTAAAATATTGCCTTCTGATCTCCAACCTAAACTTATTCTCCATCAGCTTATTACCATTGTTCCTTGTCACCCCAGGTGGTGCTCGGAAGAAAAGAGCTCTGCCAATTTGCTGTTGATCCCCCTTGATGAGTTTGTAGGCAGCCACCAGGTCCCCCCTCAGCTTCCTCTTGCTGAGGCTGAACAGGTTCAGGTCCTTCAGTCTCTCCTCGTAGGGCCTGTCCTGCTGCCCTCTCACCAAGTGAGTGGCCCTCCTCTGAACCCCCCTTTTAAAGTGCGGTGCCCAGTACTGGATGCAGTACTCCAACTGCGGTCTGACCAAAGTCGCATAGAGGGGGAGTATCACTTCTCTGGACCGGCTTGAGATGCACCTTTGGATGCGTGACAAGTTATGGCTGGCCTTGCTGGCTGCGGTCTGGCATTGGCAGCTCATGTTCATCTTGGAGTCAATAATGACTCCAAGATCCCTTTCCGCCTCTGTGCTTTTAAGAAGGGAACTCCCCAGCCTGTATGTATGCTGTGGATTCCTTCTCCCAAGGTGCAGCACCCTGCATTTGTCTGTGTTGA
>NW_005843318.1:26909-50273 GCF_000455745.1 Alligator sinensis | reverse complement strand
AAGCCAAAGGCTCCACGATGACCCGTGCCAGCTCCCTCAACACGCCTGGGTGGAGGGCATCTGGACCTTCAGATCCCTACATACATCTGCACTGACTGAAGGCTTGATAGAGCTCTCCCCAAGATTGTCCCTACCTCTGGTAGGTGGGATATCCCGGTCCCTGTTCAGGAAAACAGAGGCAAAGAAACTGTTAAAAATATCAGCTTTCTTGTCTGGCACAGCCACCAGGGCCTTCCTAATAGCCCTCCTACACTCCCAGGCTGAGGAGGAGTACTCCTCCTTGGTGATAGTTCCTCCCTTCCACTGGCTGTACGCCTCCCTTTTAGTCCTCAGGCATTGCTGAATGCCCTGGCTGAGCCAAGGGGGTTTCTGAGCACTCTTACCCCCCACTTGCTTTTCTCAGGGACTGTTATCCTTTGGGCCTGGAGGATCGCCCCCTTAAGGTACGACCATCCCTCGTGGGCTCCCATCTCCTCTACCTTCTAGGCCGTTAGTGCCTCCCCCACTAGTCTCCTAAGCTCATTGAAGTTGGCCCTTCTGAAGTCAAGGGCTTTAGCCTTGATAGTCCAGGGCTTTAGCCCTTTGCTGCCAGCCAGCATGGGAGGAACATCACTCTGCTGAGCTACTACTCCAGGAACATCTTGGAGGTAAAGGAAGGGGCTATGGGGAAGGAGGAGGCCCTTGATCATGGGAATGACTGAAAACAGCACCCTACTGGGGTAGGGAGGCCCAGTGGGATAACCTGTGGTGGGGCACTGCCACTTAAATGCCAGGACCATGAACCTCCCCAGTGAAAGGCAGGTAGAGGCCCCTAAATGCCAGCCCCCCACCTTCAGGTGGGTATAATGAGTGAGCAATGAGGGGCCAGGTATGCTTGCCAAAGCACCTGAATCCTAAAGGGATGGATGACCCTGGTGAGGTGGGCCAGGCAAGCTGGGAAGCAGCACCTGAGCCTGCAGGGGGGAAGGCCCTGATCCCTAGAGATAGAACAGAGTTGTTAGAGCCAGGTATGCTTATAGGTAAGTGCCTGAGCCTGAAAGGGATGTTTGTCCCCAGGGTCCCAGAGTAGGGGCGGAGTGTTGGCCTGAGGAAGGGGCATTGTGGCTCAGTGTGGGGATACAGGCGGAGTTGGCTCAGAGTTGAATAATCGTCCAGGTCTGTGCAGATGAGGGCTGCGGGACAGGCCCAAAGGCTGCACCAGAACTGGCTGAGACATGGAGAGCAAAGCCTGATGGCCCTACAGGTTTGCTCAAGGGAGCAGAGCGATATGAATGTGGCCCTGGAGTGGGAGGAATAATAGAGACCCCGTAAGAGAGGGCAGAGTGCAAGAGGCCCCAGTGAGAGGGGGGCGGTGTGTGTGGCCCACAAGGGCAGTGTGTGAGAGACCCAACTGTGTGCCCAGTTTGGCCTGGCCTTGAGCTGGAGATTTAACACACAGTGAGATATCTGTGAGGCATGGGAGGTTGGAGTGTGTATGTATTGCCCATGAAACATCTGGGTGCTCGAAGGGCAGCCTCCCACCTAATTAACATCCTAATTGAATTACAACAAGGCGTGGCAGGTAAGCGAGGCAAGTGGTTTGCCAATATTGAGATCGGGCCTGGGAGCATGCCCCAGTCACACTCTTAATTTTCTGTCTGGAATAGAGTTTTGTCCTGACCATGCAACTCTTCATTATAGAAAACATTTAGAGAGAATCCTGACAGTATTTGAAATGGCGTACAGGTCAGATGGATTTAGGCACTAATGCAGGGATGGAGAAGGTTGTAAGTGTTTTGTTTTCCAGAGATGTTCGAAACTTTTAGTTAGAGATGGCCCCGTCCTTACCTGACTCCTTCTAGGATGCAATAAAACTATTCCACAAGAACATGACGATTCAGTGAAAACTTTCCAAGGACAACAAGCCTGCAGACAGTCTGGTCAACCTACTTGATTTCTGCCAGCCCCTCCAGCTCTCTGGTTCCTCAACTAAGAGGACACACATGTCTGCTCCCCAACTTCCAGAATCTCTGCCAGTGTACTAGGCAGGGTGACTGGGTGCATGACTGGGTGACCAGATGAATGGCTCTCTGGCTCTCCAGTATATTTAGGGAACAGGGAATTAGATTCTTGTCCCTGGTCTGATTTCCAAGGAAGTCAGCTCCTGGGCTGAGTACCTGATAGTTGACTAGGTAACCAGTTTTCTAGGCTACCTAACTTTTTGCCTGGTTTGCCCATCAGAGGACTTGTTGTTGGACAGTGGGCACCAATATCTGAAAACTTCTGCTTCAGTATTTCCAAAAGTCAAATGTTCAAATATCTCTGTTCCATGATTTCAGATTTCCAACTTTTTTTTCCAGTTTGAAATTAGCTGTTTTCTGAAGTGATATAGTCAAGATTCTGCATAAGTCTTGTCAAAAAGTAATCATCAAACACCCCACCTATAACTACATCTTTAAGTTAGGGTTGAATAACTTTGTTTCTGGTGTCATTTTAACCAAACGAGTTGATTGCATTAATTTGGCTAAATTAAAATAGTGCAAGTGTTTGATTAATATGCCAAGCATAAAGACATCAGAGAAGCACAGCATGGTTTCTAATAGTCTTTCACTACTCTGCCCATGTTTGTCTCCTTACTTATAAGGAAGCAGAATCACAATACATTAGATATTTATCATGGTGTGTTGTAGAAAGCCTTCCTCATAACCAGGGTGGGGTACTAGACATCTCAGGGCATAGATAATGGATGAAGAGGCTTCAACTCCAACTAAAATGCACTTAAGTTGGCAGCATTCTGGGGATTGATCCCATTCCCATTGCCCTAATATATTTCCAGCTGGTAGCTATTCAGTGATCTGTGTGTGTAATGAATCAGGTCTACAATTTGGCAGCTGAAGTCATGACTGAGCAGGGCTATTTAGGATCCACTGTGCTCTCCCCATATAGTGAGGGGGCTAGAAAACATGCTTTAAACATAGGGTGTCTCATTTTACCTGACTGGAAAACTTCATCATTCTATTTTCAGTCCAAATCAAGTAATGAAGTTTGCAACTTGGATAGTCTGCATCCTGATGGACTGGCTGGGGCAAAGGACAGCACTCATGGCCAGAGAACTTATATAATTTGATACTGACCTTGCTGTGCTTAGTGAGACCACATGTGCAGGAAAGGGCAGCTCATAGACCATGGTAGTTGGTATCCTTTTTTTTTTGGAAAGGAGAAGTGGGAAAAGGCACATCCACACTATTAGTTTTGCTAGGAAGACGAATATTTTTACTCAGATGCTGGAGTTTCCAAGTGTCATCTCATCAGTGAGTATCTCATGACCCTTTGTCTCCAACTGACCAACAGACAACATGCAACAGTCATCAGTACTTACTCTCTGATCCTTGACACAGATAACAAAACAAAAACAGTCTAAACCGGATGAAGTGCAGTGTTTGGTCCCCAAAGAAGATAGGATGATTCTTCTTGGCAATTTTAATGCTAGAGTGGGCAGGGACTCTGAACTATGGAAAGAAACACTTAGAAATGAAGGGGTTGGGGAAGTCAATTCAAATGGAATTCTGCTCCTGAGCAGGTGTTAGGACATGATCTCATAATCACAAACTTCTTATTCTGCAAAAGCAACAAATTGAAGACATTGTGGATGCACCCCAACTCAAAACACTGGTACCTGATTGACTACTTCTGGGGTTTTCAACCTTTTTTAACAAGCATACCTCTTCTGTCTCAAAGTTTTGGCTCATGTACCCCTTTATATTAAAATTATTTGGGGGAGCTGAGCACACGCGCACCTGTGTGCACATGCCAACCCCTCAGCAGGTAAGTCTGTGGGGGAGGGGAAAGGGCTGTGTGGGGGGCAGGGTGAGCCCCTGCAGTGAGGGAGAGAGTGGGGCACAGACAGGGAGTGTGGTGAATGGGACCCTAGCTGGGCTGGGTTGTCAGACATTTGGAGCCTGGGCAGCTCATCCAGGGGCATGGAGGGAGTGGGGTCCCTGCCACTGTGTGCACCCTGGAAGAGGCCTGGGGGGCACGTGCCCCCCCCACCCCATCTGTGCACAGGGCTGAAGTGGCTTCTGCTGTGCACTGGGCTTTGCAAACTGCTGCAACTGCCCCAGGAGCGGTGTGACACCATGTGCATCCCACCTCTGGGTGGGCAGGGGAGGCAACACAGCCCAGCAGCAGGTTACACATGTCTGGTGATCACTGTATGGATGTGGGGGAGGGTGGACTGCTGCTCTCAGGCTGACTGTGCCTCCCTGACAATCTGGAGAGCAAGCTGGGGTAGGGGCCGGGGAGGCACCAAACGTGCTGCATGGGGCCAGTGATGCCCAGTGCGTCGCTCCACCTTCCCATCTCCCAGGTAAGAGGCAAAATGTAGGACATGCCAGGGGAGACACTGCCATCATGCCACACCCAGGGCATGCTCTGTCCCCGCCCATCTATGGTTACCCCCTATGACCTTTCTAAGTATCCCTGGGGGTATGCGTGCCCCCCGGCTGACAACCCCTGGACTACATCATAGTGTGTGCCTAAAACTGTTACAACATCTATATCAGCAGAGCCATGAGCAGCACAGATGACTGCTGGACAGATCATTGTCTGATGTGGACTGTCATGTCCATTCGCATTGCTCCCAAATGAAATAAACAAAAAAAGATGTCAAGGAAGAGGTTCAGTATTGAATACTTGAAATATCCTGCTAAAAGTGATCATTTTCAGCAGTGCTTCAGTGCATGGGTGACTGGTCCCTCCTGAGTCTGGGGGGGGCACCTGCAGAAGCTGCCAGTGGCATCAGTGGTGAGAGCGAAGCTGGCAAGCATCTGCCGCTGGCGGCGTTGGTAGCAGGGGCAGAGCTGGTGAGCTCCCGCAAACACTGGCAGTTTCACTATGCTGATGATTGTTTTGTGTGTGCCTACTCAGTTGAAGACCTCCAGGTTACTCCTGATTGCTTCTGTGAAGTGTATGAAATGCTTGGATTTACTGTCAACTTCATGTAAAATAAGATTCTTCACCAACCCACCTCAAGTTAATCAACTGCCCATCTACTTATTACAATTAGAGGGCAATCTTTGAAGAATGTTGAGCATTTCCCTTAGCTGGGTAGCCATCTTTCCAAAAAAGTAAATATAAATTATGAAATTCAACACCAGAAAAAATCTAACAGTGCTTTCTTTGGATATCTCCAAAATCATATCTTTGATCATGACATCATAACCCAAACCAAACTTCCTATCTACCAGGCTGTTGTCATTCCTACCCTCCTATATGGATATGAAATCTGTACAACATATCAGGAACACCCGAAAGCTTTGGAATGTTACCATCCGTGATGTCTTTAGAAAATTCTCCATATCAATAGGAAGGATAGAAAAACAAATGCCAGCATTCTGGATCATTCAAACTCTACCGGCATTGAAGCCATGTTTATATGGTATCAGCTCCATTGGATAGGACATGTTGTAAGGATGCCTGACAACTGGCTCCCAAAACAGGTCCTATGCTCCCAACTCACCAATGGTCACTGCTTTAGAGATGTGCAAAAGAAGATATTCAAGGACACCTTGCAGGCCAATCTGAAGAAATGCAATATTAACATCAATAACTTGGATACTCAAGCACTGAATTGTCCCCAAGGCTGCTGTAATGTATGACAAGGCATTAGTAATTTTGATCAAACTCTCCTCACTTTTGAGGTGAATAGATGAGAGAGACAAAGAGAAAGCTATGACCCAACATTACTATGACCTTCTCCTCCTTGAAACTATTTGCTATGCCTGCAGTTGAACATGCAGAGCTCATGTTGGCCTCCTCAGCCATTTCTGGATTCACTGATGACTCCCTTATTTACTGGAAGACTGTCTTACTTCTATTGTGGGACTGCTAACATAGTCCTGTTCCTGAAGGAAATGTACAGGAGATTCATTGGGTGATGAAGACCATAGCTCTGCATCCCAGCAGTAAGAGCACTCACCCAGAAAATGGAAGGGAATCCTGGGTTTTGGCCCTTGCTGAAAGGATTGTTTGTCTTGGACAGCCCTCACCCCAGGCCTACAGTCTGTTTAGGACATTTTCTGGGGAGGTGAGAGTTGTGAGGTTGAATCCATTCAGGTAAATGAGGAAATCAACAAAAGTCTTTCACATCCTATCCACTAGACTATAAATACAAAAGGTGGTTGGTACCAGCAACCACAGAATTTTAGAAGAAAAGGCTGATCTTTTCTCTACTGAGATAAAATGTCCTGGCACCTTCCTGATGATGCTTTCAAGAGTGGGGTCCAAGCTGTGATTCCCAAGTGGAGCATGGCACCTTAATCCCTTGGAGGGGTGGGATTTAAAATAATAAAATTATAGAAAATTAGGGTTGGACGGGACCTCAGGAGGATATCTAGTCCAACCCCCTGTTCAAAGCAGGACCATCCCCAACTAGATCATTCCAGCCAGGACTTTGTCAAGCTGGGCCTTAAAAATCTCCAAGGAGGGAGATTCTACCACATCTTTAGGTGACTCGTTCCTGTGCTTCACTACCCTTCTAGTGAGAGAGTTTTTCCTAATATTCAACCTAAACCTCCCTTGCTGCAACTTGAGACCATTGCTCCTTGTTCTGTTATCTGTCACCACTGAGAACAGTCTAGCTCCATCCTCTTTGTAATTACCCTTCAGGTACTTAAGGGCTGCTATCAAATCCCCTCTTAGTTTTCTCTTCTGCAGACTAAATAAGCCCAGTTCCCTCCACCTCTCATAATCCATGTCCCCAGGCCCCTAACCATTTTCACTGTTCTCTGCTGAACTCTCTCCAGCTAGTCCACATCCTTTCTGTAGTGGGGGGCCCAAAACTGAACACAGTACTCCAGATGTGGCCTCAACAGTGCAGAATAGAGGGGGAATAATCACTTCCCTGGATCTGCTGGCAATGCTCCTACTAATGCAGTCCAGTTTTGCTGTTAGCCTTCTTGGCAACAAGGGCAAACTGTTGACTCGTATCCAGCTTATTGTCTACTGTAACCCCCAGGTCCTTTTCTGAAGAGCTGCTACTTAGTCAGTTGGTCCCAGGCCTGTATTGGTATATGGGATGCTTCCATCCAGAGTGCAGGACTTTGCACTTGTCCTTGTTGAACCTCATCAGATTCCTTTTGGCCCAATCCTCCAATATGTCTATGTCACTCTGAATCCTAGCCCTACCCTACAGTGTATCTACTACTCCCCCCAGCTTGGTGTCACCCACAAACTTGCTGAGGGTGCACTCTGTCTTCCAGGTTGTTGATGAAGATATTGAAACAAAACCAGCCCCAGGACTGACCCCTGGAGCACTTCATTTGATACTGGCTGCCAACTAGACACTGGGCCATTGATCACTATCCACTGAGCCTGACAATCCACCTTACAGCCCATTCATCCAACCCATACTTCCTTAGCTTGCTTACGAGAATGCTGTGGGAGATGGTATCGAAAGCATTGCTAAAGTCAAAGTATATTATGTCCACTGCTTTCCTCACATCCAAAGAGCCAGTCAGCTTGTCACAGAAGGCAATTAGGTCAGTCAGGCATGACTTGTCCTTGGTGAATACATGCTGACTGTTCCTAATCACCTTCTCCAAGTATTTAGAAATGGATTCCTAGAGAACCTGTTCCATGATTTTTCTGGGGACTGAGATAAGGCTGACTAGTTTGTAGTTTCTTGGATCCTCCTTCTTCCCTTTCTTAAAGACAGGCACTATATTTGCTCTTTTCCAATTGGTTGGGACCTCCCCCAAATGCCACAAGTTGTCATAGATAATTTAGGTGAGGAGCTCTGTAATCAGATCAGCCAACTCCCTTAGCACCCTCAGATGCATTGCACCCAGCCCCATTGACTTGTACACAGCCAGCTTTTCTAAATAGTCCCTAAACTGTTCTTTTACCTTTGAGGGCTGCTTACCTTCTCCTCAAACTGTGCTGCCCAGTGCAGTAGATTGGGAGGTGACTTTGCATGTGAAGACTGAAGTAAAAGGTACTGAGTAATTCACCTTTTTCTTCATTGTTTGTCAGCAGGTTGCCTCCCCCATTCAGTAAAGGACCCACACTTTCCCTGACCTTCCTCTTGTTGCTAACATACTTGTAGCATTTCCCTATTGACCACCTTAGATGGCTCCAACTCAGCACTAGCTATTATGAATCTCATTCATCTAACTCTCCCCATCCATACAGTGAGTTCAGGTCTAACTCAGAGTTAAAGGTTCCACTATGAACCCAGGCACCTAAAAGTTAGGCATTGTAACTCTGCGTTGCACTGCATTAGTTCCTTTTTGGATCTCAGCCCAAGCTGCTTATTAGGGCGGTGCAAAATGGCACAGTTCCATTTCGACTTGCGTTTTGACGTTTCAACAGAACAGCATTTTGTTTTGAATTTTGTTTTGATTCGAAACTGCTGCTCTGTTTCATTTTGTCGAAACAGTTTTGCTGTTTCAACACTGTTTCAACGTTTTGCCCATAGGCTATAATGGGGAAGCTCAAAACAGCCTATAAATTTGTCATTTCTTCCCTGATTTGGATCAGACTTGCAGGAATGGTAGCCCCTTCTGAGGGCATGAAGCCTGCCAACTTTCAAGGAGATAGGTGCAGGGGCTTGGGGGAAAACTGCACCTCAAGCTGCGGACAAGCAAAACTTGTGACATGGGTGACACTGTGTATGTGTTAAGGCGCAGCAGGGTGAAAACTGCAGGCCTGCTAGCCCCTGCTGCGGCCATGAAGCCTGCCAGCTGTCAAGGAGATAGGTTCAGGGGGAGTCTGGGTTCTGGGGCCCTGCACCCCTAGCTGCTGACAGACAAAACTCCTGACATGGGTGGGTTACTGTGTGTGTGTTTAGGTGCACTCTCACTCAACTGACACCAAAGCAGAAAGCAGGGCAGGTCAAACAATGCTGCCTTTTATGCAGTTTTTCCATCCCTCCCCCAGACCTCAGGGAAGGATGACAGTCACTGGCCAGCTACACAGTCAATAATGAGAGCACTCCTTCCAGCCCCTTCCCCCCTCTTCCCCCTCCCTCTCCTTACTTTAGTTTCTGTTTCCCTGCAGGCAAGCCCAGCTTAAGCTTCAAAACTCAAAATGTTTAAAAAATTTCGAAATGTTTCAACTTGCCTCATTTCATTTCGAGGCTGTTTCGAAGATCTCTGTTTTGTTTCGATCTTGCTATTTCAAGCTTGAAACAAGTCAAAACAGTGTCAAAATGAAACTGCCGGCAAAATTTTGCACTGCCCTACTGCTTATTAGCCTTTGGTGTATTCCCTCAGCTCAGGGTTGAAGCACATCATTGGGGCAGCATGGGAAGATTGTGGTGCTGCTTGTTCCATACTAGTTCTTTGAATAGTTTTCAGTCATTATTGCTGTCACATGCTTGAAAATTCACTTAAACAAGAAGACATTTGAAGGAGAACATCTTTCTTTCTACATGCTGACACACAAAGTTTTCCCAAAGATGCTTTCAGATAAGCAGCCCTTGCAAAACCACAATTTCATTTTACTTCAACGGATAGGCCCCCCAAAATTAGTGCTGTCTGCCTGCAGCCCAAGGAACTCACTTTGCTGCCAAGTGCCTTCTCAAAGAGAGGAAGAATATAAACTAATTTCATACCTATTCAGTTCAATAATAGGTATTGTTCTAACTATACCTCCAATGATAAGAGACAGAACAGCTTATTTTTCCATTGCTAAGCAACTGCTACAACAGTGTACATAATCTCAGCCAGCTCTAATAGGCTGATACGGATCAGTGTCTGAAGTTCTTGTTTGCATTTTGAAGTCAACAATAATTGTAGTTCTCTATTAACTTTAATTTAAGATGGTTTATGGCTGTATCAGATCCAATCAGGATCCTGCCTTAATGGTATTCTGAAGATTCTGGTCTGCCCTGGAAAGAAATAATTAACTATAACACATTACACTGCTTTAATCTGCTGGTTTCATTTTGACATATTGAGAAAGTAAAACAGGAGATGAAGGCGTGGGGAAGGTAAAATAAAACATTCTTTTAAAAGTAAAGTCTAGTGTTAAACATGGTATCCAGTTGCATAGGAAGTATTTTGAGCTAGGTATGTAAGGTACATTCAATTGTAAGAGAAAGCATTTGTATCTGAAAATGCTGAGATGTCTTCCCCTTGCTAATGCAGTAAATTAGGAAAGCAGAAGTCTGTGTGAGGTGTACTGTAAAAGTTCCTATTCATTAGATCAGTGGTTCTCAGTCTTTTTCAGACTGGGACCCATTTGTCAAGATCGATGGCTAGTTCTGACATCCCCCTGGCCCTACCAGTGCCGGACCCACAGTTTCCTGCTCCCCTGGGCCATCTGGGGGCCCCCAGCTGCCCCCATCCTGCTCGGGCCGGAGTACAGTGGCTGCAGCAGCTCTGGCTCATGCAGGAGGCAGAGTGAGTCTGGCCTGGCATGGACTAGAGAGAGGAGGGGAGGCCTATCGCATACCCACCCTGAGCTGGGGCTCCTACATGCTCCCCACACACTTACCTGCATCTGGCTGCTGGGGCTGCTCCCATGACCCTGCCTGCCTGCATGCTGGACACCCCGTCAAAAGCCATGCTTTCGTGCATTTTTCTGGCACTTGCTCACGACCTTTGGAAATATTCTTGCGACCCACTTTTGGGTTGTGATCCATGGGTTGAGAAATGCTGCATTAGGTCATAGGATTTTTCCCAGTCCCCAGATTAATAAGTTTAAAACTGCAATAGTTTCTGTATATATCTCCATTCAGCAGAAGATGACATTTGGGGCTGGATTCTGCCCAGCTATGGTTGGGTGTAATGCATGTGTAAGTGCAAAGTAAAAAGATCTCAGAAAGGCATGGAGTAAAGATGGAGCTGATCTAGCATTAATGAACACTTATTTGTGGCTGTCAAATTCCTCCTTCCTACTACTGGGAATGAGGTGCAAAAGGAGGAGAACACAGAATTCAACACTTCAACTGTATAATGAGGATCATGTGTCTTCTGGCACAACCATTCTCTGCCCATGCTTCATTCCTTGTTCATAAGAAAGCAGTATCACAATACACCAAAAACTTACCACTGCATGTTACAGAAGGCCTTACTCACAACCAGGTGTAGCTGCCATTTACATTTGGGCCCTAGTTCATAAAACTATTTAACCCATGTTTAACTTTAAACACATGGGTAATCCCACTGACTT
This sequence comes from Alligator sinensis, assembly GCF_000455745.1. NCBI lineage: Eukaryota > Metazoa > Chordata > Crocodylia > Alligatoridae > Alligator > Alligator sinensis. Next base: position 39,119 of record NW_005843318.1, on the reverse strand, counting down.
CAGCAGAACTACTTATACTTAATATTAAGCATGTGCTTAAATGCCTTGCTGGACCAGGGCCATGGTGCTTGACACATAGCAAGAATGCTTTTTCAGGTGAACACAATCACTGCAAGATAAGGTCTTTTGACAACAAAGTCTTGAAGAGCAAGTTTTCAGAATGCTGCATGAGGATCTTAGCCAGCTGACTAAATCAGGAGACTAACATGTGTGGTGATTTCAAAACAGGGGTAAAAAGTTGAGACCATCCCTCGGCACTGCTTACCGAAGTGTGAATCACCACTGTATAGAAGATACACTGCCAACAATGGCATACTAAATAGACTTGCTTTGACTTGTCAGGTCATGCAACTTTCTCTTTATCACCCTGGCTGCATCAGGTCTGCTCAGTAAATAAAGTTAGAAAACATCTTAAAGGCATTATTGAAAATATTTTTTTTATTTATTTGCACAAAACAAAAGTAAATTAAAACACTAGAACTGTTCAACACAGGATTTAAACAGTACTAGTCAGTAGTCATCGTTACTGGCAAGAACTCCCCCTTGTAGAATTATTATAAGCTTATGTGCACCCTCTAGCGTACAATACTTTGCAAGACATCTGGTGCTGCTAAAGGTTTTATCTGAATGAGGACAGTTAATATTAAACCACAATAAAAACTCTTGAACTCATAAAATGGAAGAGAACGTAGACATGAAACTTATTCATAATGTAATAACTCTAATTAGTGTCCCCAAGCTTTGCAGAACACAGAGACAAACTCTGCTGAGCTAGATTTATATTAGAAAGGGATATGACTAAGGATAATATAATAAACTGTGTTGTATTAAAAAATAATGTGTGCTTAAAAATCAAAGTTCAGATATGTACTTTGTCAGAGCTTGAGGATGTTTGGTTCTGGACATCAGGTTAATTTTGTCATGACATGGTCACATCCCTGTTGCTCTAAAGGTACAGAGGCTTATCCCTAAATAAACAGAAAACAAGCTTAGCAGGAGTTGTAAAAGAAAGCACCTCACTTAGACTGTCTTTCCTAACTCTGGATTATTAGGTCAATGTTTTAGATTTCATTGATGGAAGTTAGATGCCTAAATATCTTTTGAGAATATAGGACTGATATCCTCCTGGGGCCAACCATTGCTTATTCTTATGTCACACTATTCTGGGTCCCAATTCATTGGGCCTGTTGTATTTCAAGCTTCCAGAGTCTGAATATCGTCCAGTCATTGTCCCTGTTTTGGGATCCCTAAGCATGCCTAAACTTCTTTTCTAGTTCCTCATTCTGAGAGTCAAAATGGAACTAGTGCTGACCCTCCAAATGTCTCCAATAGTTTAAATATTCCCCTTTCCAGGACTCCAGCTATGTGTGTATTCTGGTTTACTTGATAATGGAAATAGGCCTCCTGGTACACACAAAAACAGTCTTTGCTCTGGGTTACAGATTATACAATTGCTTTTGACTAAATAGTATAAGAAATACTTGAGTCTAGACAAAAATAATAAATGGTGTATGCATTTTCCTACTCTAAGGGCACATCTACACATGCATTTAAGTGTGGCTAAATTTAATGTACATTAAACTAATGTGCATTAAGTGATTTTTGGCAGATGTCTACATGTGCCCCTAGTGGCAGGGCAGACCTGGCACTAAAAATAGCGCTGGATCACGTCTACATGTGCGTTAATACACTTTAACTAATCACACCACAATTTGATTCTTGTATTTGCAGACACAAGGGAAAAATTAAGATAGGTACTTCCCCCCTTCTCCAAGGGGGATGAGCAGGAGGTAAATGCTGTATGCCTGGGATGAGTGTCTGGGCTGGGGGGCTTTTCTCTTTCTTTTTGGTTTGAAATAATTGCTGCATTGGCTGTAGTTGTTAAAGCTGGCTTGAACTTCTATTGTGTGCCAAAAGGTGCCTTGAGTTTTGAAAATGTCACTTTTATCTTTAATAAAAATAAATATAAAATAAGTAAATTTGACTAATTAGATAGATGTTTTTAAATGTTAAGATTCCACCTCTACACAGCAATGCTCTGAATCCAGCAGGGTCTGCTATGTGAAAATATTTGTCTTTCAGCTGATTGTCTGCAAGTGTCCATTTGCAGACACTGGAATCTGACTAAATCACATATTCATGTTCATGAATTCCCTACTTGCTTCTCCATTGTAAAAAGCTGCCCCAAAACTGCAACATTGGCAAGTCCCTGAGACCCCGCTCTATATGTGCAGGTAAAGGTGTGATGGGATCTAAAGCGTGATCCACACAATCGCACCTCCTGTCATACTACACGTGTAGTGCATGAGGGATAACTGTAGGATCACGCATTAGATCCCATAGTGCCTTATTGCTGGTACAGAGGGAGCCGGTACAGAGAGAGCATCCCAGGGATGCGGGATCATAACTGCCATGATTCCCAAGGCTTAGGGGTTTCATGCACCCCTGAGCCTTGGGGATCACAGTGGGGTCTGCCTGCCCTGACCACTGCTGCTGCCATTTGCTCCCTGCATGGATTGAGTGGTGGGATAAGCCCCCTCCTGCCCCCTCCTCCAGACACCAGAGGGAGGGAGGAATAATCCCCTTCTCTGACCCCCCATCTAAGGGGCTGTGCTGGAAGGGCTCTGCCTGGGCTCCCACCCTGCTGCTGGAGTGGTGAGGGGGGAGTGACCCCTGTCCTGGTGTTGGGCCTCTTTCCAGCAGGGGGGCTAAAAGCAGGGGGGTCAGAGCTGCCGTACACTACATGGGGCAAGTGGTGGCACCAGGACTCAGAGGGGACCGTAGCCTCCCGGGCCCTCTATCCCTGGACCCTGGCTCAGGTCCATGGGACAGGTAGGGTGGAATTAAAACCCTCCATGGCCAGTTCACTCCAGGCTACTGCTGGGCATGACCACACCCCCCAGCATAGCTTCCCTGCAGCCAAGGTGCGTTCTAGTCATTGGCAATGCGTAGGGGGTGCATGCAGGTGCACGTGCACCCCCTGAGCATGGCGGTGCACCCCCTGCGAAAAGGCATCATCAGCAGCGCCTGCAGGCAGTCACCACTCACCACCTGCCTCCCCCCCACCACTGACACTGCCAGCAGCATCTGCGGGCAGTCTGCGATTGCTGCTGGTCACCGCCAACACCGCCAGTGGTGTCTGTGGGTGGTCGCTGACCACCAGTCAGCGCTCACCACCCCCACCCCACCGCTGACAGCACTGCAGCCACCTGCAGAAGCTCCCCACTTGCCACTGCCACGCTCCCACTGCCAGTGGTGCCACCGCCACCCGTGGGAGCTTGCCGTACCCCCCCCCCCCCCAGCCTCTGGGGGCACGAGGCATTCATGACTCTAGTGCCTCCCGGCTCCTGGTCTGAGTGGTTGCAGGCATATACCTGCATTTCCTCAGTCCAGAGGGAATGTCTGTTCAGTTGTAAACTGGTTCAATTTAGGCAGGTTAGACTAACCTGCAAAGATTGAATCAATTCAAGCTCCAGCTGTTTGAATGTCTGCCCCTAGGCCAAGTTATTGTTGTATTAACCTGTTAATTGTGCAACACCTGTAACATGTAAAGGGGGTCTGTGAACCAGAAAACGAATGTGGGTAGAGGAAAGTAGTCTATCTTCATTATCCAAACTGTAATGCAAAAAAACAAACCAACTGCAAAAAAGGTAAACGCTAAATAGTGTTTTCTTTAATAATCTGTGATGTTTCAAATAACACATTTATTTTAAAATATGACTCTTAATGCTGACTCTTAATGCTCTTATGCTGACTCTTAATGTTCTTTATTTGCCATACATACTGTGAATGTCTCCTCTGAACCACTATATTCTTTTTTAAAATTAATGGTTCAGGACCTTTTAAAACAGGAAAAACGGCTTATTGACCCAATAGTGTCAAATAGCTCAGGTGGAAGGAATTGTGAATTGACAATATTTTATGTAGTATTTTCTTCTTCTGTAATGAAGTCATCCTAACATTAATGCTGAGTTTTTGTTATTATTCTTATGGTAGTATTGGTGTACACAATGCTACATAAAACATGAAGAATCCCAAGAATATTATAGGTACACATCCAAAGAATATATTACAAATGCATGTACACTCTCAAAGCCCAATAGGACTAGTATGATATTAAATAAATTAAACACAAAGTATTGATAGGTATTATAATCAGAGTATTTAAACAGCGATATCATAAAATGATCTGAAAATGATACCGGTAAGACAATTGTAAAACAATAGCTTACTTATTATTTACATATATTACTTGCGTATATTACAGAAATATATAACTCCTGTATTTGAAAATGGACTTGAACAACCATGGCTATAACAATGCTCCAAACCTACTGTATTCTAAAAATATGTTTGTACTCTCACAACTTAAAATTCTAGATGGTGATTTGTCTCTCTCAGTTCCAGCTGAAACGTTTTATATCAGAGCAAAGGAGTCCAAAACCCAAGAATTTAGAAACAGCGATGTAGATACAGAAGAGATGTTGGGCCTGGCTCCAGGGTGAGGCGCACAGGTGTAAGCCCTTCACACTTCTGTGAGCCAGGACCCCCGGAAGACCCTCTGGTGCTTCCCTGCCGCGCCTCCCCGCCCCTTCCTCTCCCTCCCCCGCATAAATTCTTGACTTTAGGAAAGCCTGACTTTCACAAGCTCAGGAGATTGGTTGTCAAGGCTCTGAGAGATCATGATTTGACAGGGAGGTGAGTTGCTCCTTAAGGATGCAATCCTAAAAGAACAAAGGAAGTCCATTCCAGCCCATAGGAAAGGTAGCAAAAGGACTAGGAGACCCCCTTTGCTCAATAGGGAACTCATGGACCTCCTGAATCTGAAAAGAGAAGCTTATAACGGATGGAAGTCGGGAAGTACCACTAAGGAGGATTACGCAGCACTGGCCCATACCTGTAGGGAGCGGACCAGAAAAGCCAAGGCAGAAACCAAACTCAAACTGGCTATGAGAATCAAGGACAATAAAAAGTTCTTCTTCAGATATGTGGGAAGTTGGAAAAAAAAACAAGGGCAGCATTGGACCCCTACTGAAGCAAATGGGGCAGCTGACACCTGATACCCAGGAAAAAGCTGATCTCCTCAACGATTACTTTGCATCAGTTTCCTACCTGTCCAAAGGGATCACCCTGCCTGACAGGACTCAGGATTACCACGGTAAGGGTGATCATATGCCTACAATTGGCAAAGATCTTGTAAGGGAACACCTTGACAGGCTGGACATTCACAGGTCAGCTGGCCCAGACAGAATGCACCCAAGAGTGCTAAAAGAGTTGGCTGATACATAGCACAACCAATGGTGAGGATATTTGAGAACTTACGATGTTCAGGAGAGGTTCCAGAAGATTGGAAGAGGGCCAATGTGGTGCCTATCTTCAAGAAAGGAAGGAAGGAAAATCCAGGGAACTACAGGCCAATCAGTTTGACCTCCATCTCTGGAATGATCTTGGAAAAAATTAACAAAGAATCCATCAACAACAGGCTAATGGAAGGCAATGTTCTGAGATATAGCCAACATGGCTTCGCTGCGGGTAGGTCTTGCCTGACTAACGTCATTTCCTTCTATGACCAGGTGATGCACCACCTGGACAAAGGAGAAGAGGTTTATGTCATATATTTAGATTTCAAAAAAGCCTTTGACTTGGTCTCCCATGATGTTTTCATGGTAAAATTGGGGAACTGCAGCCTTGACAACCTTTAGGTTCAATGGCTAGGGAACTGGGTCTGACTGGCTAAGTTCGCAGACGACACCAAATTATGGGGAAGTGTGGTCACCCTAGAGGATAGGGTGGCAATTCAGGCCAACCTGGACAGGCTCGCAAGGTGGGTAGATCAAAACGCGATGACATTCAACATGGAGAAATGCAAGGTACTTCACCTCAGGAGAAAAAACCCACATCCTACTTATAGGCTTGGCAGTGCTACACTAGCGCCACAGCCAAAAGAGACTTGGGGGTCATGACTGACCACAAGATGAACATCAGCTACCAATTCAATGCCACAGTTGGCAAAGCAAATAAAACTCTGGCTTGTGTCTACCGATGCATCTCAAGCAAGACCCAAGAAGTCATCCTCTCACTTTCCTCAGCCTTGGCGAGGCCACAGCTGGAGTACTGCATCCAATTCTGGGCTCCACACTTTAGAAAGGATGTGGAGAAGCTTGACAGAGTCCAGAGGAGAGCCACTTGCATGATTAGAGGTCAAGAGAGCAGGCCTAATAAGGAGAGGCTGAGAGGTAGGGGCTCTTCATCCTGGAGAAGCAAAGGATCAGGGGGGACTTGGTGGTAACCTTTAAGTACATAAGGTGGTGGGGGGTGCATCAGGAACTGGGAGGATGTCTGTTCACCAGGGCACCCTAAAGGAAGACAAGGTCTAACGGTCACAAACTGCTGGAAGACCGTTTTAGACTGGACATAAGGAAAAACTTCTTTACCATCCAAGTCTCCAGAGTCTGAAATAGACTTCCCCCAGAAGTGGTGCAAGCACCTTCTCTGGATACATCCAAGAAATGCCTGGATGCTCACTTTGCTGGGGTCATCTGATCCCAGCTGACTTCCTGCCTTTTGGGCAGGGGGCTGGACCCAATGATCTTGCAAGATCCCTTCTAGCTCTAACATCTATAAAATTGATGAAATCTATAGGCCCTTAATTCACATGTATAAGGATAGATAGAAACATGCTGCATTCTTCTTGCTCCGCTTTTCACAGAAGTTCTGGAGTCATAATTCTGAGACTATCTGGAAAGATTTGAATTGTGACAGTATGGGTACCACTTTTTAAAACTTTCCTCTAATACTCCGAGTGTCAGGTTACTATATGGTTTATGGTCCTTGTAGCAAAAAAATATAAATATCTGCATTTAGGGTGCTGTTCAGATGCAGTCTAAGTCAGCAATGAGTCTTCACAATGGCTTTTTGGTAGCTCATTTTGAAATTAGCTGGTGGGATTTCAATCCACATCAGATAAACCATCATCACTACTGCTGGAAATACCTAGTATTCTCAGCAATAAGGCAAAGCTGAGATTCCTTCTTCCAGTCAAGGTAAGAGTTCTTTCTAGATATTTCAACAGAATGGTATTGAGATGTCTGTACTGTTGCTGTACATGCTGGATCTTATTTGGAGACAGAGGACTTTAGCTTTTGGGGAAGACAGCCCTGTGCCATCCCTGGGCACTAATTTTCTAGACATACATGGGTATATATTCTTTGTGTGGTAACTAAATAAGTTTGTACCATATTGAACAGTCACAAATTCTTGCCACAACATAATGTGTCCACATAAAATCTTGTATGAGCAGGAGACACCTGGATGAAATTTTCTATTAGACGTGCTGCCAATCTAACCCATTAGTTTGCCTGAAGGAATGTCAACATAAAATGTAGCTGCCTCAGAGTGACATACTGTTTTCTAGCAGATTCAACAGAGTTTGAGGAGAAGTCAGTGTCCTGCCACTAGAGACTGAAATGGATACACTAATCCTCCTCACTCAAAAGTGAAAATAACTCCCAGGGGTATAGGTTGTACCTGTGTTGATCTAAGGATATAGGCAGACAAGGTTCTTTGGGTAAATCTGATACGTTTTATTAGATCAACTCAAATAGTTGGAAAAATTCTTCTGTGCAGCTTTTGGATATAAATATCCTTCATCAGGCTGAGGAAGCATCTGTAGTTGGTCTGTGCTCTTCCGGGATGGAATGAATAGTAAAGAAGCCAGGGGTTGGTATGCATGCATGAAAAATATGCATAAAATATGCATAGAAAAGAACTCCCAGTAATTTGGAGGAAATGAACCAACAAGCTACTTAAAAAAACTTAAAAGCTGAGAACAATGTCAGATGGAAGAGTTTCTTTTGAAACTGTTCTTGACAACTGTTGCCATTCAGCTTTATGGTTGTTGCATTCAGTGATTTTCAAACACTGTGAGTTGCACTTACTTAGGAAAGGCCAACACTTGTTTTTACTCTTTGAAATACTTTGCCCTGTAATACACCTCCATATTAGACACTGGAAAGTTTCCTACATTTATTTGGTTGCCAGATTTATCCAAAATAATTCCCCACCCCCCTGTTTTTTTCTCCTTTTTCTTTCTTTTTTTTAAGGAGAGAATCCTAGAAATTCTAGTCCTGTTCTATGGTAATATGGAGGTACTGGTGTGATAATGTATTTGATTTACCTTCCCAGTCATATTCCCTTTGAATAGCTCATTTCTTTTTCAGTCCAACATTGTAGTTATTTTAGAATTTTTTTTCTCCTTTAAGAAAGTAAAAGAATCGCAGCCTTTGCAAGGAAATTAATATTCAGTCAGCCTTCACATGGCTATTATTCCAAGAGGCATCCCCTTCTCCTCTTGGAGAGAAAGCATTACAGTTAATGCACTTTGGAAATCCAGTATAGTATTCATTACATTACCTTGACATGGTTTAATGGCAGGAGCAGCATGCACTTTGTGTCACAGAAAATTACCTGTTGACCCTGGATGTAGTGTAATGCCTGTTCTTAACTAGATGGCTATGAAATGGTGTGGAAAATCATATATGAACTCCTCCATCCCATAGGGAACTCATTTCCTATCAGCTTGCCCATAAAGAACAACTGGTTTTGGTGTTTTCATTTTATAGGATATTATTTCATACACAAAAAATGATTGCCCACAGAGCTTTTTTTCTGGCCCAGCTTCCTAATGAAAACATAAACCTATAATGAAAGTGAATACAGAAGGAAATAAAAAGGGGAAAATGCAAAAGGATGGTTTTATTACCCTGACAGAAAACAAAGAGATTCCTTTTGAAAGAAGCAGTCTCAATCCACTTGTGGGAAGTTCTCTTACAACAGGAAAAAGACTGGCACATAAGAATGCAGGTGATGTCACCTTGGGATCTATATATTATAGCTGTGTAATGCCAGAGAACCAAATTTTATTTCACTGGATGGATAAATAGATTCATTGTGAGTGACATACAGAAAATGGATGTCATGCTCTTGAAAGACTCTGGTTGATACCAAAATCCTCTGTTGATTCACAGAGCAGATACGTCGTCTTCCAAGTACCTCAACCCTGACCAAGAGACCAAGTCTGAGAGTAATATATTGTAAATGTCCCTAACCACTTTAATCCTGGGTTTGTCAGCTCAGACTGACAGCAAGATTTTCAATTAGTGCTAACTGTGGTGATGATTTCTGAGCTGTGTAAAACTGTCTAGTAGAACTGAGATGGCCAAACTCATTGCACTGGGGGCTATTCCTCTCACTTACACTGAAGTAAATAGGGGATAGTGTCACTGCACTGGTGTAAAACAAGTGAAAACAAGAGTCAGGCTCAATAAATGCTAGGAGCTATTCTTCTGATTTGGTTGTATTTTGCAGCTCCTTTGTTATGTAAATGTGTGTACATGCTGCAAAGCAGTGAAGATTCAGGGGCTAAATTTCTCTGTTTTGGTATTTTGGACTAAGTGATTGACAGCCTGCTGGCAATCTCTGGTCCAGTGACATGAAAAATCAAACTAGTGAGAGAAATCATCTGCTGCAGAGGAGATCTCTGCTATTTGGCCAGGCTCCTGATCCATAAAGCTACTTTCCTGGTTTCTCCCATTAACCCAACTGCAATATGTGGAGAGCCAGATTACTCTTCCAGGCCAGGATATTAACATTCATGGCATTAATGTTTTGGGGGCCCCTAAAATGAAGTGCACTAATAGAAAAATCTCTTCAATCTTTTCACGTAAAATCCCACCATTATGAACTGACAAAAATAAATGCAATGAACTTTTGGTGATATTAAACCATATAAAAAGGTTATTAAAAATGCATCTGAGGGACTAGCCTTGTCAATTCTAATGCACTGAGGAAACTGAGAATTTTTCCCAGCTCAGTCAGTGATGTGTATATTCAGTGATGGAACGATTACTGTAATAATTAATTTCTGTAACTTAACTCAGGCAAGCAGGGCTCCACTTTTCATTTGGGAGAGAACTGCCCTATGTAAATAAAAGATGAGATGCTCAATAACTTTGAGGTAAAGTACAGATTAAAAATGTGTTCTTGAAATGGACATTGCCAGCTAGCTTTTGATTTTGGGTGAGAATTTGCTTGAAGATATTTGTGGGGTAGAGTGAATGGGGTCTTGACAGGGTGTTACAAAATATTCACATGAATATAAATATAAAGATGATTTTTAAAATTTAAATGAAAATCCAAAAGGTTTTTAAAATGGGATTTAAATACTTCCTGCATTGGTGTGAATCCCAAATTGGCAACAATGTACTGCTGCTTGTTAACAGGGAAGCAAAACTAGATACAAATTTAGAAATGGGTCTACCCCAAAATCCTAGATTCAGACAACTCCAATCTTTGTTACTTGAGGCCAGACTTCTGGATTATACGATCTCTGGATTAAGTTTCAAAGTATATGGGTTGATCCCATCTCTTCTAGAAACAAAAGATCAGCTTTATTTTATTGTCCTAGGTGACCTAAAGGCAAAAACTAAACAACCACCCTAAATGGAGAAAATTGAACCAGTGTTTTAAGCTTCTAGTTTTAAAATGTCAGTAAGAAAGGAAAGTACCATATTTTGCAGTGTATAAATAGAGCTTTGAAGTCCACTTTTTAACTCTTAAAATTCAACCTTGACTTGTACATCATATCACCCTGTGTGCAGTGCTGGGCTCAGCGCTCAGCTGGTGTGGCCCTTGCAAGCAGCTATGCTGTGGCCCAGGCAGTGCTGCTTGCAGGGGATGGGGCTGCGCCAGTCGAGTGCCATGCCTGGCGCTGCTTGCAGGGGACAGGGACAAGGTCAGGGTGGGGCTGGACTTGGCTGGGCTCAGCGTTCAGCTGGCACAGCACCATCCCCTGTGAGCGGTCTGCCTGGACCGCACCTGCAACACTCACAGGGAATGGGGCTGCACCAGCTGAGCACTGAGCCTGGCACTACTCATAGGAGATAAAGCTGTGCCAGCCGTGTGCTGAGCCCACCCCATCCCCTGCGAGTGGCGCTTGCAGCAGATAGGGCCAGGCTCAGCACTTGGCCAGCACAGCCCTGTCCCCTGCGAGTCTGGCACTGCTTGCAGGGGACAGGGATGGGGCTGGGCTTGGCACTCGGCTGGGGATGCACTACTTGCATGGGATAGGCTTGGCGCTCAGCTGGCATGGCTCCATCCCCTGTGAATGTTGCTGGGCTCGCAGGGGATGGGAACGTGCCAGCCGAGCGCTGAGCCTGACCCCAAGTGCCAAGCCCAGTGCTCCTTACAGGGAATGGTGCTGAGCATCATCAGCGCCGCTTGCAGCAGATGGGGCTAGACTCAGTGCTCGGCTGGCACAACCCAAGCAGCACCACTCTCAGGGGATGGGTTGTACCAGTCGAGCACTGAGCCCAGCCCCAACTTATACACGGTGCCTATGAAAATCTTTACTTTTCAGATTGGAAAGCTGGGGGTTGACCTATGCACCATATTGGCCTATATACCATGAAATATGGTATTTCATAGATTTCATAGATGTTAGGGCTGGAAGGGACCTCGGAAGATCATTGAATCCAGCCCCTCGCCCAAAGGGCAGGAAGTCAGCTGGGGTCATAGGATCCCAGCAAGATAAGGATCCAATTTACTCTTGAAGGTGTTCAATGTAGGTGCTTGAACCACCTCTGATGGCAGGCTATTCCAGACCTTGGGGGCTCGGACAGTAAAGAATTTTTTCCTTATGTCCAGCCTGAAACGGTCTTGCAGTAGTTTATAACTGTTCAACCTTGTCATCCCTTGGGGCGCTCTGGTGAACAAACGTTCCCCCAGATACTGGTGGTCACCCCTGATAAACTTATAGGTGGCCATCAGATCACCCCTGAGCCTGCGCTGTTCCAGGCTAAAGAGCCCCAGGGCTCTCAGCCTGTTGTCATAAGGTCTGTTTTTCTGACCTCTGATCATGCGCATGGCTCTTCTCTGGACTCTCTCAAGCTTCTCCACATCCTTTTTGAATTGTGGGGCCCAAAACTGGATGCAATACTACAGCTGCAGCCTCACCAAGGCCGAGTACAAGGGGAGAATGACGTCCTGGGATTTGCTTCAGAAGCATCTATGGATGCAAGCCAGCATTTTGTTCACTTTACTAGCTGCAGTATCGCGTTGAAGGCTCATGTTCATCTTATGGTCAATGATGACTCCCAAGTCTCTTTCTTCTGTAGTGCTAGCCAGTGTAGCACTGCCGCGCCTATAAGGATG
>NW_005843318.1:24719-25955 GCF_000455745.1 Alligator sinensis | reverse complement strand
ATTGGCCACACCTGCACCTGGCCCACTGGCCAGAAGGGGCAGGGCCTTGCTCCTATATAAATCCCAGGCTTGAGGCCAAGGGGGCAATCCCCTGCCAGCTGCCAAGGGAGAAGGAGCTCTCCCAGAGTAAGCAGAAGGGAGAGGTCTGACTGCAGGTACAGCCCCGAGGCTGAGGAAGGATGGAGTACCCCGGGGGTGGCTGGAATAACATTATGGCCAGGCGGCTAGAGTTTAGGTTATAGCCCAGGGGCTTGTGTTTTGTTTGCTGTTTTGACCGGAGGTTTGGGTGAGGCTATTAGGGGTTGGAGGAGGCCCCATAGGGGGCTCACGGTAGCATGGGGACCCCAGCCCAGAGAGGGGGGCAGCGATTTGAGAAGCCCCAGAGAGGGGGCAGCAATTGAGAAGCCCCAGTGAGGGGGCAGTGCGAGACAGGGCTGCAGAGAGCCCGAGCGCCAGTGAGGCACAGAGCGAGACAAAGCTGTGGAAAGCTCAGGCACCAGCGAGGCACAGGGCGAGACAAGGCTGCGGAGAGCCCAAGTGCCAGTGAGGCGCAAGGCGAGACGAGGCTGTGGAGAGCCCGAGGGCCAGTGGGGCGCAGAGTGAGACAGGGCTGCGGAGAGCCCGAGTACCAGTGAGACATTGGTTAAGACCGAACAACATCAGTTACATCTGCGAGGCTTGGGGCGTGGTACAGGGGTGGTTGGAGCCACACATAGCCCATAAGGCTGGCGTGCATCAAAACACCCATTATAGAATGGGGCCCGTGTAAGGCAGGAAAACCATGTCCAAGAGGCTAGAAAGGCAGCCTCCCTATTATACATTTAACAGCAAAGATATGGCAGGCGAGAATTGAGGGTGTCTTTGTGGCTAACTTGGCATGGTAAAGGGGGCGTCAGGGGAGAGCACGGAGACCCCTAGGACACCACCCCATTACATACCCATTGAATAGGTTGACTTTTTCCTGGGTGTCAGTTGTCAGTTGTCCCATCTGGTGTAGCAGGGGTCCAATGTTGCCCTTGCTTTTTCTCTGGCTCCCCACATATCTGAAAAGGACCTTTTATTGTCCTTGATGCTCGAAGCTAGTTGGAGTTCAGTTGAAGCCTTGGCTTTCCTGGTTTGCTCCCTGTGGACCAATGCAGAACATTCCTCCTTGGAGGTGAATCCCATCCTCCATCCTTTGTAGGCCTTTCTTTTTAGCCTCAGGAGGTCTGCTAGATCCCTGGAGACCCGGGGGGG
>NW_005843318.1:22394-24709 GCF_000455745.1 Alligator sinensis | reverse complement strand
GGGGGGGGGGGGGGGGTGAGCTGCTGTGCCCTCTTCCTGCCTTTCCTCCGAGATGGAATAGAATTAGCTTGTGCATTGAAAATCACTACCTTGAGGAGCGACCACTCTCCCCGAACTCCCCTCCCCCTGGGGTCTTGGTCCCTTAGGGCCTCACTGACAAGCTTCGTGAGCTTGTCAAAGTCGGCTTTCCTGAAGTCAAGGACTTCCGTGTTGCCGACTGACTTGCCAGCTTTCTTTAATGATAATAGGGATTTCTCATAACAATGTTCATTATACAGGGTACACAATGGAGGTTGCCATTTCCAGTTCTATTTCCTTGAACTGTCATAGCTGATGTGCTGAAATGTGGGTTTCTTTTATTCATGTATTTAATCACTGTGGGTGCGTCCACACATGCAAGCACATGCACTTGCAGCAGCTCAAATAGAAGCGGTGCAAATTTGAGCTGGGGCTTTTTGCCTCAGAGCATGTACTCGGACATCCCAAACCCAAGATCCCATCCCGGGATTCGAGATCAGGGATAAATCCACAAAAAGAAATAGCAGTTGCAATGCTCAACATTGCAGCCTCTAATTTTAGGTGTTTTTTCAGGAGCACAGCACTGAATTATGCTATGCTGTGTTGCATGCTGTATGCTAGATCTATAATGTATGGGAAGAGTTAGATATATAAAAAATTAGACTAAAAATGAATACACTGAGTAGAGAGTCACTTAATTTACCCAGTAAAAAAATGCCACAGAGAAACACCTGTCTTAAATTTCACCATCTCCCTAGCCCTTAGATGTCTTGATCAAGTCTGTAGAGAGGCTTCCCTTTCACTTAGAATTCATAGATGGGAGACAGTCATCTAAACCAAAAACAAAAAGAGAGAGAGAGAGGTATCTAAAGTGAGATTAAGGAGGAAATTAGAAACCTAAAGCCAAAAATCGCTGCTCATTTGCCAATTAATTTGGAAGCATTTCATCATCTTGCTTTTTTACCTTGAAGGTTCTATGTGCTTGTAGTTCTGCTATTGCACATACCCAAACATGGAGGAGCATTGAACTTGCATGAATGACTGGGATCTGTATATTAGGTATTTATTTGCCTCATTCCACTGAATTGCTTCACCAGCCAGACCTTCTCCAAGCACAGTTGACAGGATTAGGCTGTACCCAAAATGACATGGCAGTTGCCACTTTCTTATGGGAAGAAGTGATAAACCTTGATAGGTATAAAGGTAACTGACATGCTCTTTCAATAGTAAAATATTGTATTAAAAAAAATACTGTGAGGTATCTTCACTTACTTGAGTCATAAATATATATTGCAAAAGTAGCTTCTGGCACTTTTCATTAAACCACCAGTTGGTCTCTTTGGGCATGAATAGGTGTTACATTAAGGCTGCATTCAGGCATTTGGGGAGATCTGATAAAAAAAAATCCCAAAGTCACTCTGTAAAATACCCCTAAATCCATGTTCCTCCACAAGTAAAACAAAAGACCACTATAACGAGAGAGAGAGAGAGCAAGACAGAGGCAGTGATCAGTTGGACAATGTTTTATTGATATATCTTCAGTGTTAAAGCAAGTCTCTTATAATAAAGTGAACTTTAAATACAGGCTTCATGAATACATATTTTGCTGCCCTCCCACAGGGCGATAGCCCCCACACAAGGGGTTAGTCCCCCACACAAGGGCTACAGCCCCCCAACAAGGAGTTCAGCCCCTACACAAGGGGTTCAGCCCCCCCAATAGAGGGTCAGCCCCCACATAAGGGCTACACCCTTCAACAGGGGATTCAGCCCCCAACAGGGGGTTCATCCCACACAAAAGGTTTGGCCCCCCAAAAGAGGTTCAGATGCCCAACAGGGGATTCATCCCCCACACAAGAGGTACAGCCCCTCAAAGGGGGCCAAATGGCCCCTGCAGGAGCTACCACCCCCCCTGCAAGGCCCACATGCCCCACCTCCCACCAGCTGCTGCAGCTCCCCCATTAGCTTCCCCACCAAGCCCCAACCCCTGTTCCCCCAGACCCCCTGATGGGTGCCCCACCCAGCCCCACCTCCTGCTCCTCCCCAGCCCCCAATGGGTGCCCCCACAACCCCAGTCACCGTGACTTGAAAAAACCCCCCCAGAAAAAGAACAGAAATGGAAAAAAAAAGCCTTTGCTTACCTTAGAAGGAGGGGTGGGGGGGGCTCCAGGGCCTCCTGGCAGAGCCCCCCCTGGACAGCTGGGGCCACTGGATCTGTCATCGTGCCATGCACTGTGCGGCTGGGGCCCCAGTAAGCCACATGGCAGCTCCAACTGCTGGTAATTGCCAGGTTTTTGTGT